>NC_035933.1:301900-450952 GCF_000348985.1 Huiozyma naganishii CBS 8797 | reverse complement strand
AATGATCAAACGTAATTTAATCCCTGCAACAGTATCGTCATATAAACGTAGCTTGCACCAGCTCAACTCATTGCTACAAATGCGAATCCTCTCTGATCACTGGTAATTGAAACAGTATTCTATCAACATTGATGATAACGCTACTCCATTTGAGCATCAAGCAATTAAATATCTCTTGCCATCATCTCAACTAGCCCGTTCTGAATCTTGTTAAATTACTATCCCTTGCAGTTTCTATCCTGGCACTTTTCTTCGAAGCAACAGACGTACTAACCGGAAAAAAACTCTTTACTAAGAATTCAATCAGATCACCTCGTCGTAACATCTAACCATTCAATCAGATCAGCTCAAGTATCTCCTTGTAATATCTAACCGCTCAATCTCAACAGGAAATAAACCGGTACTCTTCGTAGCATACACCATTCAGCATCAGTAATAAACGGGTCTCTTCAGGCAACTCGTCGTAACGTCTGACCGTTTAATATCAAAGGGGAACGGAATACCTCGGTTATCCTGTCGTAGCATCAATAATCCAATCAAAACAACAAACTGATTACTCTGTTATCTCGCCGTAACAATCAATTGAACTGCTCAAAATAATACCCGCATTTCTTGAACAGACTGCTCCAAGTATTGCATAGCATTCAGAGATCACCTCTAAAACACTCTCGTTGATAAAAATGAATTGAAGAATCATCCTTCAGACTGGTTCATGCATCACACTATTTCAAACGAAAAACGGGTTAGTCTCGCAATAGAACCACCATTCAGCAAACCACTCTAACAGAATTGCTGTAATATATTAGCCGCACCCGATAATTGAATAACCAGAGCACTCCTGATCGAACGAAAGACTCAGATATCCCACAGAAGGACTCCTAGAATTTAACAACAGAATGCCGGATCACATTCGGAAACTACTGCAACTTCCAACACAAACTGGCAATTACTCGCCTACTCCAGTCTAATCGATCCAATCTCCGCGCGGACCTGGATCTGGCTGCAAGCTGCCTTCCCACCGCGCGTTTGTGTGCTATCCGCCCAAACGCTCAGCAGGCCCGGGGAAGTTATAGGTCCACACCTTATAATTATCTTTGAGATAAATACTTTTTTGTCTCACCTGAAAAGGGGAAGCTTTCACAACAATATTTTTCAGCGATAAGATATATTCAAAGAGATCTCTAGAGACTATTATGTACACTACATAGCTCTGTTTACAGAAGCCGATACAGCTTTGCTAATAAGTCCTATCGCTTTGTAATCATGAATCCCGTCTGAGACCAGTACTTCTGAACCTTCGATTTTCGTCTGAACCTCCGTCTGAAGAAACTTCTGAACCTTCGATTTTCGTCTGAACCTCCGTCTGAAGAAACTTCTGAACCTTCGATTTTCGTCTGAACCTCCGTCTGAAGAAACTTCTGAACCTTCGATTTTCGTCTGAACCTCCGTCTGAAGAAACTTCTGAACCTTCATTTTCGTCTGAACAGATCCTTTACTCGATTAACTATGACGCGCTTCCCTTTTTCTTTCGTCTGAACATTTGCTTAACAGTGCGTTCGTCTGAATATCGAGAAGTTGCATTACTATGCTGAAACTTTCACGAGCTATTTGTTAGTACGTGGGGGAATGTTAGAAAAAATGTAAGCGGAGGTGCCCGCGTGAGTTTGTCAAGTGAAAAGTTCTCACCGGGAAAATATAAAAAGAAACCGACGCTTTAGTAATGTACAATTAGTGTACTTATGTAATATATACTCTACCTTCTAGAAGACTACGCAATATTTGTAGATACTTGGTCAATAGAGTGAACGTTGTTCGCTAACGCAATATCTAGCATGTCTCTTAGTGAATCGGAAATTAAGCAAGAGAAGTTTCTTAAAACTTTACAGTGCAGTCGCTGGCCTCAGCATGGCGCGAAACGCTGTGGCTGTATCAGCTCCGTGTTACGGGTCTACGTAATGGCCAGGCAACTAGAATTTCTATGGGAGAATGTCCGGATCGTTGTGGTATAGTTTAACTCAGCGCATATCACGGTGACCTGGAGAAGGTGCCCATTTTACACAGTCCTCCAGCGCAGAAGCGCAGGCACATAGCTACTTACAAGACACTCTTTCCCCACTAAAATAACAGAACACGCCTGAAATATCCGGCTTTACTCTTGATCTCCCACAGTAGCTGGAAACTACAGTTCAGAGTATACTGTCACTAAGTAATTGAATAAATGTTACTTATCGACAGTCGCAGAAACAAACGGCATGGCGGTGCCCAAACTCCACTGTCAGCACGTGACCGGTACAGAAAGCCAGCATCGTGCCAGTTGGAGAGTGAAGCAAAACGTTCCCAGCCAGCGCCCAAGAGAGATGTCCAAGCCCACGGTCTGCAGAGAGCAGCCACGTGCTCATCTTGTCTTCGAGCCCCAGAAAACCCTGCAGAAAAACCTTCAAAAAAAGGCCATCCCTTAATAAGCAACTTGGCGTAACCTAATAAAATCGTCTAACCAACGTTTAAAGCAATTACTATGTAAACCAACGTTTAAAGCATAAATTACATTAATGTGGAATCAGCCGTGCTTGGCGCGTTGCACCATTGCAAATGGGGGCAAAGGAAACAGCCACCAAAATGGATTAGATAATGCCGGGGAAAACAATCTCCTATGATTGTTTTTTGTGGTGAGAAGGGTCCCCGGGCGGACTCATAAAAATGTCCGTTTAACTTGTAAGAAGGTACCGGAAAGATCCGTAACGTATCGACCGGGCGCATATAATAATGGCTGTGAATGCAAGAAGTAGTGTGAATTAACCGTCGTGATGTTTTTGAATGGGTCAATGCTGATTGGTAATGCAACAAGTAGATGTGTTTTCACATATGGTCTCCTCTTTGTTTTATTGCCATGGAGCTACGTGCAGGTGTGTAAAATATGTTACTTGAACGACCAGATATCGATAGCCAGTAAAACTGTTCCTAACAACTTTTCCATCTTCCAAGAGATATGTGGGGGTGCTTCCCGATTTTCAATAAGCTTAGCGCCAAATATTTTGTGAGGATAAATTGGGAACTTTCTTTGGGAATGGACTTATGACCCATTACCCTCTCAAATACAGTACTGTGAACTATTATAAACCCGACATGTGAGTATACGAACTCGAGACATGCGAATGGCCCGTTATCAGGAACATATATGAACCCCAAGGTAGCTGCACCGACATCTTTCAAGACCGTCTCTAAATCCAGGACCCGAGAAGGGAACCAGTTTTAGACAAGGAAGCACAACTGATATAACTACATATCTTACGTATACGGCGTAAATACACAATATCAGAGTCCTTACACACTTTTCTCAATCACAACCTGCTTTAGCTTTTACAGTTACTACATCATATATAAATTAATCGTATGTATCTTTTAGGCTGAAATGTACAGAAGAGTAGCAAGCGAAGTGTTCGAGACTTGTTGTTCTTTTCGACGTCAAAGTTTTATAAAAAACCTGCATTTCTTTTTCTAGGACGCGCCCGCCGATGTTCGTGGTGTGCGACCTGTCATGTTTGACAGCACCTTCCGTTACCCGAGAGTACCTGTCTTTGTTTTCCACCGTTCCTGGGTTATTCCTTCTTGCGGACAGTGCATTCCGTATCCGGATATGCCCTGATTCGGTATCTTTGATCAAAGTTCCATCCTTAATTGTCAAAATATTGTGCCTTCCTCCGGAAAGCCCTTATATTGTATTTTAGTGTTAAAATCGAGGTTTATCTCTCTTCTTTAAACCTCAAACAATACAACGTACCTTCCCCGCACAGAGATACTGCATCTGGAACTTGAATAGGCAAAGGGAACCCCTCTCGTACGTTGACTTAATTTCAATCTTTCCCAAAAGAGACATGGAGTTTCCTATTTTGGAAGAAAATGTGCAAAAAGATCACCAGATTCGGGGAAGAAGGTAACCAGATGGCGTGTGTGGTCATCGGGTCTGGAAACTGCTTTGTAAAATACACTGAGCACTTCGCACATGAGATGGTAGGCTTGATACATATATCTAATCTACCTCCCTCAGCTCCGTTAAGTTCATTATTCCCACAGGGTACATAGTTTAATAACCCCTAAATCTTTCTCTCATTGCTCAATTTGGCAAAATTGTGAGTCCAGACCTCTGACACCTCGCTACATTGCTTCAGTAATGAAAGACAGTATTTAAAATAGGCCGGTCCCCAATGTAGGACCTTTTCTCTATACGATGGATTTTAGAGTGCAGGTATATTCAATGACTTTGAATATAGGGACATAAGGAACAGTATTGTGCTTCATACTGAGGTTTCTCTATACGTTTTATGACAGGTTTTAACTCTAAATAATTAAGTCACGTTGTAGAAAGAATCTTGGCGTAGTGCTATCAAGGCGATTAGTTCCCTAAGTGTATCATTCGTGAGACCAGTCAGTTTACAACTCATTTCCAAAAAAACGATTGCTTTTCTCGCATCAAGATCCAACAGAAAATTGGCATTTTAATTATAGCCCAGCTCTAGATTTCTATTTTTTTACTGAAGAGTAAATTGGTAGCATGTTGTTCGAAGGGAGATTCCTCCTACGAAGAAACGTACATTAGAAAATCCGTCTAAAAAGAGGAGGTCGATTAAGATATATCGCACCATATTTAGAGAAAAGCCTGCCCTACATGAGCCGGCGTATATTAAAGGTACAACCAAGAAATACCATCAGTACTTGAATATATGGGCTGTATCATACTTTCTTAGATTTAAGAGAGGTAGTGGACCTTATCTCATCCTTGGTGGCGGTGAACTAATAACAGGACGATCAAACAACCATTATCTTATATTTCAAACGGTAAGTGAGATTGGAATTTTTATTTATATACAATAATTCTCCATCTCATTATCGTCTGGGATGAGGATATACATACAGATTATAATCTAACAGTATGGCCGTTTGAATGTTCATATTGAAATTGGACATAGTCTAATGAGATTAAACAATGTGTATAGTAGCTTGGTATTGGTTCTGACTCGAAATCCACCCTACACCTTGAACGGTCAAATTTTGGGAAGATTCTTTAAAACATTTTTAGTACTCCGTAAAGGAACCACGCCTAGAGCAACGGAATAGTAAAGAAACAAGAAACTAAACATTTCAATTTATATGCAATCATAAAAATGCTATTATAATAATATAAATAGGTGTTTAAAGTACGACCAAAAGCAAATTCAAAAAGATGGAGCCCAAAATTGCTGGATTCACTGAGTTTGCAATTCCGGCAAAAGTATAAACATTGTGAGTGGACATTTCACCACGAGTGTATCCTGTGGTACCGCTCTCTTCAACAGGAGTGACAGTCGTCACTGGATGAGGTGTTATTTCAAACTTCAAATCGGTGGTTTCTGAGAGAATTATACCTGGTGTTATTTGTGTTCTTTGAGAGGCAGTAGCAGGGATTGGTAGTGTAAAAGTAGGGCTCTCAATCAAGCTGGAAGTTACAGGTGATGGCCTGGCCGTGAAACTCTCACGGTCTTCTGACTCTGCTGGTTTGACAGAGCTATAGTATATTGGTGATGGGATTATATGGCGAGAACTGGTTGTATCTGCAATCTTATCGGTTGACCATGTCGAGACTGGTTCATTGGAGGTTTCAAGTGAAACGACAACATTTGAACTGGCAGGAGGTGGTGGGTGGCTGGTAGTTTCAAAAGTACTCGAACTAGTCGCAAGAGACGTGAACGCAGGATCCATGGTGGTCCGGAAGGTCGCATGCATGCTCGAACTGGAGGGGGGTAACGGATGACTGGATGTCTCTGGAGGCAATGAGCTAGTTTTTACGGTATTATGACAATCTGCATCTCCACATTCTAATGGCCAATAATAGTTTGGAAGTCCCACCTTCGATTGTCCATAATTATTCGAATTATGGCAACCAACTGACAAATCAAAATGAGAGTTTCCAAATCCTTCCCTATACCAGTCTGACCTATACTGACCTGTATGACCGTCTAAAAACTCAAATTGAAGTTGAAAGTAGTCTAACCACACTATACATTCTTCATAATCCGGGCGGCCTCTAATCAAGAAGGTTGTGGTAAAATCGGATGGGTCAAAACCTTCTGGAAGCACTCCTTCGTTGAAACCATAAATTTGATGTGTGCCCATGGACAAACCGATAGCTTTCAAAGACCACAGATATTTTAAATCTATCTTCTCTCCATTCGTTATGTAAGCACGGATAGTAACTTGGTATAACTTCTGGTTTGGAAGCCACCTTACGTCTGTTAAATCAAGGGAGAACTTTGGGTTGATATTTTCTGTCTCGTAAAAGTGCTCAAAATCGAGATGAGGGCACCCATGCTGAACAGTCGCAACAGGGCATATAGTTTCCAACTCTCTACTCCAGAGTCGGTCAACGTTGTCTCCATAAAGAGAGATCCCCAAAACAGTGGATATCAGCTGTAGTAATGTGATGATAACCGTTATACAGAAACTTTTCATTTTGAAAATATTGAATCAGAAATTGTTTGAGGCTAGGATATGTTGTTATTTTATATCAGATAACTTGTTGGCATTATTTTAGCAAACAAATGAAAGAAGGTGGAACATAAGACAACAGAATAAACACAGATAATTCGCGATGCAGCTTAACTTTATATCACTTATGTTTCTTTGGTCAAAACAATAGGTTACCACCTCTTTTCTAAGTTGGCACCAACTTATCATTGTTTTCCAATAACACTCACACCAAGATTGGCCTAATAATAGTAGCGCGAAGAAAATACAAATGACGGTCAAACTTAAAATCCCATTTCATATAGAGAAGTAATCGTTACTTTGCTCAAATGCCAAGTGGTCTAGACTCATAAACTGGATTTGTCCCTGTCGTGGGAAAGAGAAAGAAGGAGAAGAAACCGGCAATCAACCCCACCTCACCACCTGTGTGCAAGCAGACTGCCCTAGTGAAGTTGAAATATGCCGTGAAATATCAGACAATAGATTGATTGAACTACCCGAAGTCAGAAAATGCACAGACCAACCGCGGGGCAAAGGGTTGATGAAACATTGTTAGGTTGCAATGACTCGATATCAGACTTTCATTGTTTCTACCATTTTCATATCCCCACTAAAGCAAAGCCAAGAACACAAAATCACAACACAATGAGAATAAGAATAATAGTAGCGTGACTGATGGATCCTTTGGACTCTCGATTGTAGTTCGAAGGAGTCGTGTCCATTGTTACAGCCTCGCCTGCAAAGGAAAAACATTTTTTTTCCTAAAAAAAAATGTTTTTTCCTATTTGGGTAAATTTGTGACTGCTGCCCGGCGGGAGAGATCGAAAAAAAGTTTGTGTGGTGCTTTCTGTGGTGACTCGTCTTGGGAATGAGTCGAGAGGAGGTACTGCATAAATCCGCGGGTATTGACGTCATTCCACGTCTACGCACATTATCGGCATTACAAACTCCGAATTTCCATGCAGGTACCCATCATCCCGCGGGTGGGAAAGGCTATGATATGGAGTCCTACTCAGTTGCAAGTTGCCAAGACAACAACTACTTCCAGTGGCAGCGCCGGTCTTGGCGGGTTAAACATAATCAAATGGGAAAATTAAAAAGAGTGTCTCGGAAATACTAAACTTTGATCCGCCTCGTTGAGATAGGGATGTGTCTCAAAACTGGAGAAGACGCTACGCCTCCTCTCAATATTTCGGAGTTTGGGAAAGCAAAAATACAAGAACCGTAGAGGGAACTAGAAGATTTTGTTTCAGGAAAAATATGGAACTTATAGTGTTTCTCTTTCTCGTCTAGCTCAGCCATTGACTCTTAGTTCCAGAAGTGATGAATGAGATGGAAGTTTCTTTATGACTTGTTCTGTTCCAGAAGTGTCAAAAAAACCAACTTATATGTATGTTCTTCTCAAAAATCTAGTCGTGCTACGTCTGCTTGTTTAAAAGTGTGGCTGGATGCTGAAAAGTGTAGATATCGACCTACGGTATACAAAAAACCCATAGAAAAGTGCATATCATTGGACTAGCCAATGTGTTAACATGAGGGTATCATTCAACAGTGCGTGGAACAAGCAGTTAAAACTAAAATTCATTTTCCAAATCAACTATCAGAAAATATGAACCAGTAAGTGCTCAAAGGAAATATATGCCTGTTTAGAGGTATGTTTATCCACATATTACTCTATGCAGTTATCTTTGAGGAGAGCAATAATAGTTCCTAACTGTGTTTGTATCCCAATCCGCACTTTCCTATCTTCAATGTTTGTTTTGTCTTTTTTTTCCTTGAGGTACATAGTTTAAACTGGGTAACGGGTAAAGTTTTGTGCTTTACATGTGTAGCACTATTAGAAAGCTTTGTTGTTGAATTCAAATGTAGATATATTGCTTCTATCCAATTCACGGAACTATGATGAGAGCTGGTCAGAGTAATTACCAACACTGTAATACTGACTATGTTCTGAAATGTTTTTTAAGGCAATGAAAAAATCGATTTGGTTTAATGGTATATACAATCCGTTTTGATAGAGTAATGAACTTTTTTTTCGCGGGTAAAGTATTCGTACCTCCACCGAATGGTATAAAACTTAACAGCAGGAGCTCCTAGTACTTTGTTTTGGTCAACAGTACTATGCAGGCTCATCAACCAAAAAAAATTTGAAAACCAGCGTCTTAATGCAATTACTATCGAATACTTGGTGTTAGCTATCATTTCTTCCCTTTTGAGTTGTTCTATGAGTTCATACTCCACCTGCTCTCTGTCAACCAACGACTTCTGAGATACGAGATCTACGTACCTTGCGGACCTTATCTCACTCTTACAGGTGATCTTGTAACCAAAATAACAGAGAACAAAAATTGGAAGCCCAATGTAGCCAGTAATAAATGTTTTATAATCAAAATGACCCAAAAACACCGTGAAGTTCTTTATTATTGCGATTAGACAACAAAAAAACAGTGACACGTAAGCCCCGTATGGTTGGAAAGGTGCAACGTAAGCGAATGTCGATTTGTCGACATGTTGAGCTCTCACAGCTCTGTCGAAACAGATATATGTGATGAGAATCGATATCCAGGTTAAAAGGCCGGCGATAGAAACCACATTAACGAAATATTTAAAAACTTGGGCAGAAGAAGATGATACCGTCATGTACGCCAGTAAACAGAATAGACAGGAAACAAAAAGAGAATTGTATGGTATTCCCCATCTGTTAGTGTGTGCAAAGATTTTGGGGGCCTTGTTATCCACGGCCAAGCTGTATAAGTTCCTGGAGGCAACGTAGAGGTCAGAATTAGCTGCACTGAAAACAAAAATTAAAAGGCAACCGTTGAATATATCTGGTAAAACTGTAATACCGGCATTTAAAATAGCAATAGAAAAAGGTGATGCAGTTAGGCTATTCTCATTTGTTGTCACAAGCTTTTCGTCGTTGTACGGAACACACATTCCCAAAAGAAATATGGAAACTACATAGAATACCAATATGCGGTAAAATGTCAATTTGATAGCTTTGGGAACACTCCTTCGGGGATTGGATGCCTCAGCCGCTACTATTCCTGTTAATTCAATACCAAGATATGCAAAAACACCAAGTACCAGGACAGCGACAAAAGAAACAAACTTTCCTAGCGATCCAGATATATCATCCGAATAATCGTTGAATGCACCTGGGTGCTTCCAGTACCTAAACCCTAGTCTATCGTGACTGCCAGCTCCTCCAAGCATTATCACGAACAGTAAGATTATCAAACCAATCATTATCAACACTTTCAAGCTGGATAGCCAGAATTCAAACTCTCCAAAAAATCGGACACCGAATATATTGATGACCGTTATAACTGCAAACACCAAGGTGACCCAAATACCAGGATTGACAGTATCTCTGGGAACCCAGTACTGCATAACCATTGCAGCCGCAGTTAGCTGGTTGGGGGGTAGGATAAAATATTTGATTAAATACGCATAACCTACTGCAAACCCTAATGCTGGGTCGCAGTATCTGGATGCATAACTGGTGAAACCATCCAGTGGGATAAAAGTTGCCATTTCACCAAGACACGCCATGGTAAAAAAAACCATTATTCCTACGAATGTATAGGCAATTAAAGTTGAAACTGGGCCTGCCACCTTCAAAGATTCTCCGGTTGCAATAAGAAGTCCTGTACCTAGTGATCCACCAATTGCAATCATAGATATGTGGCGGGATTTCAGTTGTTTCTTTAGCCGGATCCCTTCATACTTACCGTCACCGATCTCACTCGCTAAAACATCGGAAGCAGAATCGCAAAGAGATTTGCTACTTTGATCACTTTGCACTTCGATATTGAGGGCTAGTTTGCTCGCTGTAACCTCTTTTGCATTGTCACCTTTGGGAGAGATTGTACTAAAAAAACGTATAAACTTGGAATCAAACATGATTGCCTTGTATCTCTTTTCTATATTGGAAGATAAAGCTGTCAATCAATCATAATATCATTTGCAATACTTTATATTCATGCTTATTGTGACCCTTAATGCAGGGAGCTGCGGAATGAAGAAGATCCTTATTTTATTTCTCTCTTTGATTGATACTTACCAAGAATATAAGGGGAAGGTGCCAACCGATTCCGTGTTTTCCAGGATTTTAGGTTACGGCACCATTACTTACACATTCATTATAAGGGCACCCAAGAAACTTGTAACCCTTGATACCAATTATTTCCTGGGGGGTAGGGTGGTTCTCCGAAAAAACAAATTACGGCATTTCTATCATGTTTGCCAACATATCTACCCCACCTTTAGAGCGCGGAGCGTACAAACCTGGAATCAAATATGATTGCCCTGATCCTCTTTTCTATACAGGAATACAGTAAAATTGCTTTGGGATTAGTTGAAGGCTTTTTGATCTTCCAAAGCGAACATACAATTCCGTCCAAGATGATGTCCTTATTTGTGATAATTTCACAATATCAAAAAAAAGTGAACTTTCATGCCGTTCCTTTCCAAGGCTCTATAACGATTAGTCGAAAAACCAAGAAATCTGTCAAAGCATGAGTTTCGAAGGCAAGAGCGCTTGGTACTGATGAATGAAGAATTTTAAAAACTGTTTATCTTACTTACTTAAGTAATGGAATACGAATGCTATTAATATTAAGGGAAACCTGATTTGAAATGTTGTTGTTTTTCAAAACTTAGTGGATGCAATAGGGATGGTGACAGAAAGA
Source organism: Huiozyma naganishii CBS 8797 (assembly GCF_000348985.1). NCBI lineage: Eukaryota > Fungi > Ascomycota > Saccharomycetes > Saccharomycetales > Saccharomycetaceae > Huiozyma > Huiozyma naganishii. Next base: position 439,760 of record NC_035933.1, on the reverse strand, counting down.
AGCAACTTCTCTGTTTTGTGTTTGATTCTTACTAGAAGATTTTTCCCAGATATGTTTCATAAAACCATTCCCAGTTTTTACCGTTCTTCTTAATTCTCTCTGCGGTTGCTGCGTCCTTTATTCTGCCATCTTCTTCTTCCTGGTCAATGGCAGCTTTGAAACTAAACAAGTCCACTTCTTCAGGTTTGCGAATCTTGGTCTTCTTTACGAATTTGTAGCCGAAGTAGCAGATGAAAAATAAGGGAAGCCCAATATAACCCGTGATGAAGTTTCGGTAATCGAATTTATGATTTAGAAAGACGGTGAAATTTTTGATTAGAGCTAGCAAACAGCAGAAGAATAGGGAGAAGTAAGCACCATATGGTTGTAAGGGGGCAACGTAGGCAAATGTGGATTTGTCAATGCCTTGCGCCCTCACAGCCCTGTCGAAACAAATGTAGGTGATCAAGATGGAAATCCATGTAAGAACACCTGTGATGGAAACAACGTTAACAAAATAGTTGAAAATTTTAGCGGAACCAGAAGATACACTCATGTAAGCAAGTAAGCAGAAAAGCACGGCAACACCTAATGAGTTATAGGGGATACCAAAACGGTTTGTCTTTGCAAATATTTTTGGTGCTTTGTTATCAATGGCCAAACTGTACAGGTTTCTTGAGGCAACGTACAAGTCCGAATTACACGCACTGAAAACGAACATCAGAACACAAGCGTTGAAAATATGAGGTAAAGCTTCGATTCCTGAGTTGACAATGGCGACGACGAAAGGTGAAGCAGCAGCGGAGGTACTTTTTGTCTTAGCCTCCAACAGTAGAGGATCGTTTGATGAGACACACATACCTAGCAGGAAAATTGTGATGATGTAAAAGATAATAATACGCCACATGGTCAATTTGATGGCCTTTGGAATGTTTTTCCTAGGGTTTTCGGCCTCTGCGGCAACGATCCCTGTCAATTCGATCCCGAGGTAACAGAACAGCCCATAAACGAAGCATGACACGAATGAAACAAACCTACCGATGTCCCCATGAATGGATTTTGAGTATTCTTTGAATGCACCCGGGTGTTTCCAGTACCTGAAGCCTAATCTGTCGTGAGTTGGGGTACCACCAAGCATGATGATGAACATCAATATGATTAAACCCAGCATGACTATAACTTTAAAACTGGACAACCAAAATTCGAATTCACCGAAAAATTTGACACCGAAAGTGTTGATCACGACAATGACGACCAAGACAATTGTGATCCAAACACCTGGATTCACTTTTTCTCTTGGGATCCAGTATTGAATTACTAGTGCCGCGGCGGTTAACTGATTTGGTGGCAGAATGAAGTATTTGACGAGGTAAGCATAACCAACTGCGAAACCTAACGCTGGGTCGCAATACCTTGAAGCGTAACTGGTGAACCCATCCAGTGGGATATATGCTGCCATTTCACCAATGCAGGACATCACAAAGAAAACCAACACACCGACAAATGAATAAGAGATTAGCATTGAGACTGGACCGGCGACTGCAAGCGAGTTCCCCGTACCAATAAGAAGACCTGTCCCGAGAGAACCACCGATGGCGATCATAGAAACATGGCGGGCCTTTAAATCTTTTTTCAACCTTTGATCGGAACATTTCCCATCGAACTGTTCGTTGGTGTCATCTAGGGCCACAGATTCTGTACTCTCCTTTTCGATGTCAATTTGGAAAGGTTCCTTTTTGTTGTCGATGTTATCGGAGTGGTTAGAGAAACTAGGAACAATTGAGGATCCCTGTCCCGTTTTGAAAACACCTAGACCCATTTTTTTCTATATATTACCCAAATATATGATTGCTCGTACTATCAACGTTGATTCTTTTCCAATTGCTACGAGAGAAATAGGATAAAGATATAGAACTGTGGTGACAGTGTTGTATTAAGAGTAGAAATGGGGGGGGGGAGGGGGTGGATGAGTCCTTTGTTGCGGTTACGTATTTCTCTCCAGTTTCCCCCCAGGGCAAAGAGGCAAGAACGGTAGTGAGGATGGCAAGACAAGGAAGCCCTCTTATATATATTATCAGAGTTTGAACCATCCTCGTTCATGCCCAGACATGATACAAGTGTTATTTTGATTGATAACGAATGAGCGGGGTGCGAGTGGGGTTTCTGGTTATACAAGGGAGAAATATCAGACCTACAGACAAAGAGAGCAGCCAACGCGACGAGTATTCCAATATCGGGAGAACGGGGGGGGGTCTCACTGACATACACTTGCTGATAGGAGGCAATCAAAAGGTAAACAACAACCGGAATACCTGCCGTGCGCATGCATCATCAGTTCCCGAGCTAGCATCATCGTGTCATTACTTTTCGACCAAGTTGAGAATTTTTGAGCAATTGCGATACCAATTCACCCGATTTACTTACCTCTCAATAGCAGTTTGGTAGCGTACCCCGATAACGATACCTGTTTGCGACGCGCCCAATCTCTGTCGGAACTTAAACTCCACTGCATGGCGTTGCTGTCTGCCTGTCTACGAAGCGCGAGTGTCACGCGCGGCGGTGAAGCCTTGCATACTGAGTGCACAGCACAGCACAGCGCCGTGCGTCTCGAAGGGTCCCCAGCTGCTTAGCTCACGTTCCTTTGATAACTTCGCGAAGGGCACCGTTTTTACTAGCTTCCTCTTTGGGCGATACCGTTCCTCGCAGGCAATCGCCGGAAAAGGGCCGGAAAGAAAAACGGTGCCGCAGCGGCGAGAAAGGAAACGAGAGTGTGTCCCAAAGAGGAAACGAGGTGGTGGGTGGGGCCGTCTCGTTCCCCGAGCTCGGGCTAGTGCATGTCCGCGATCTCGCAGAACCGCTTGTTGAACAAGTATATATATATATATATAGGTGGGTGGGAGTACTTCGTATGTCGTATCTCTTTATTACTTTAAGTTCCACAGGTTTATCCCAATTTGTGGATTACAGTTGAGTCAATGCACAGTGGTATATCTTATCGTAATGCCCTCGACCAGTTACTTGGACCAAAATTTCAAGTCGTCTTACTACCATGAGGTACGCCCCACGTACCCTGTAACTCTTATTAATCGCATCTTGCAGTATCACGATGAGTACCATCACTCTCACGGCGGGTCCCGTAACCTGTTGCTTGACGTCGGTTGCGGGACCGGGATCGCCACAAGCATGTTCATACCACATTTCCAAAAATGTGTTGGTGTGGACCCCTCGGAGTCTATGCTTCAAGTGGCACGCCAAGATTACCCGCGAGCGACTTTCAAATTGGGTTACGGCGAGGATCTAGTGTCGCTGGACAATTTGGAGAAGGGCACCGTGGATATGGTTATCGGTGCCGAAAGTCTACATTGGTGTGATATGGACATTGCCTTTGAACAAGTGTACCAATTGTTGAAACAGGGGGGCACTTTCGCATTTTGGCTTTACGTGCAACCGGAGTTTGTAGATTTGGGACCAAAAGCAAACGAAATTTATTACAAGTACGGATGGGGGCCACAGTACATGGGTAAATATTTGACACCAGAACAGAGATACTTTTTCACTAATATGGGTGGAGATGATTTACCCGAAAGATTGATTAAACAAAAGTTCAAAGATTTAGAGGTTGGTGAAAATTGTTCTTCAAATAACCAACATTCAGAACCGTTCCTAATGAAAGGCCAAATTACTTTGAAAGATTTCAAGAGGTTTGTGAAAAGCTGGAGTTTGTACACCAGTTGGGTGAAAAACCATCCTGATGAAACAAACGACATTGCCGACGTTTTCATTGACGAATTAATGAAAGAATGTAATGTGCCAAGTGAGGAAACCCTTTTGAATATTGAGTGGTCCACTTTTTACTATATTTGCCGCAAGAAGTAATGTAGTTATCCTTTTAGGATCAGGTCTCAGAAGTCTTATACGCTTTGTGCGGGATATAGAAAATGACTATGATAAGGATGATAAGATATCATCATAGGCCACAGGACACACACTTGATAAAAGACACAAATGTTAACGAGACAAATAACGATGCCACAAGTGTGGAGGTATCCACGACAGTGAGAAAGTGAAGAGCCACACCATTGACTCTAAGCAAATTCTCACGTATATAAAGCCTAACTACATCGAATGAATTGATCCTTCTATCTGTGACAATATAGAAGAGATCATCGAACCATATACTTATATATTAAGTATATACCAGAAGCCATACCTGAACTAAAACATCTCTTTACTCTACTACAATGAATAGCCACGGCGAACAAGACCCTATTCAACAGTTTATAGTTCTACTTAAGTAGAATACGTAACTGTACAAATACTTGATTACACAAGTTTTCTTCACTTGGAGGTTGGGCTGAAAGATGCCAAAGCAAAAACCTTATGAGTTTATCTATTTGTTTCGGATAATGTGGCTACATGTGGGGGCTTCCCTTACAGACCTCCAGGTAAATTACCATAACGTATAAGAGTGATAACTCTTCAGATGAGTTAAACGACCCAAAATCGTAAAATGACAATACCTTACCATTGTACATAAATAACAACAAATAATGATTATACTACTGTGGAGCTCTCTTTTTCTATTCTACATTGTGGTCACGAAAAATGTATCCCGACCTGATGGAAGGAATACAGCAGTTTCAAGAAATCATTTTGATCACACTTCCCTGCTCTTTTATCGTTCAACTCTGTTTCCCTCAATACCGTTTCGATTTTCTGCTTCACTGTGTCCAACAAGTTACTGTCATCCTCAACCATCTCGTTGTTCATCGCCAAATACGCTTTATAGTTTTTCTCCAGGATCTCCAAAACAGTGGTGGATTTGAAGCCTGCGGAGATGGTTCTATTCTTTCTGACGAACACTATTCTCAAAAGCCCATCCCACTCGTTGAAGTCCACCTGGGGTCTTGGGTTCTTGATCTCTATCCGTACAACACTAGATTCCACTTGCGGTGGAGGCCTAAAGTTGTTTCTGCCGACCTTCATAATGTGCGTCACGTTAGCCCACATCTGGACGTTAGCCGACAATCTACAGTACAACGAGTCCCCTGGTCTGGCCAGCAGCCGCATTGCAAATTCCCTTTGAAACATAAGAATGGACACCCGGGGCGGTCTTGGTTGGTTGATCAGCTTGAAAACGAGCGGCGAAGAGATCTGGTAGGGGGTATTACTGATGCAAATATCAAAGTACGGTAACTCTGTTTTCATGAAATCACCAAGCATGATATCCAGTTTCTTCTCCGCCGGTGTCCCATGGACTCTCTTTGTCAGTTCAGCAGCCATTCTAGGGTCCATTTCGACAGCGACAACTTTCTTCGCCTTCTCTAAAATCCTCACCGTTAAATTACCAGTACCGGGACCAACTTCTAGGACAATATCCGAAGGTTTGATATGCGCCTTGTCAACGATACCTTGGGCCACCAGCGGGTTCTTCAAGATATGCTGACCGAGATCGGTGTTAAACTTGAACACCGAGCTCAAATGCTTCTCTGCAGCGACCTGCTTCTTCGTCGTTGATCCACCGTATTTCTTCTTCTCAGCTTTAGGCATCTTTCTTGGGAGAATGGGTATGGGTAGAATACAAAATTGAGGTATATTTAGTCCTCTTCAACAACCAAAGCAATTACTTGAAAGTTGCGATGAGATGAGATGAGTAGTACTTTATTATTTTCTTCATTATTTATTCTTGATATAAAAGAAAAATTTTTCAATTTCCGCTTACTATGTAAGTTAACCACTAGAAATAGTGGGTTGTATATCTAGACATGTTGAGCGAGTGCTGCTGTGATCTGTGAATAATCACAAACTCTACAGAGAGGGAAGGACGATGGGACCTGTGCTGTGCGAATGCATCTCAGAATTCATCCCATTCATCTTCCCGTTTCTTAGACGACCCTTTTTCATCCGGTAGTAGTTTCGTGTACTCTTGACCAGAACCTGCTTGGGTTTCTGCTCTTGGCCCCATTGTGGACTCTTCCTTCTCTCCGTAGTACTGTTCTTGTAGTGATTTGGTAAAGTTTTGGAATGCAGTGTAGCCGTAGCTACTCGTTTCTTGGCACTTCTGGCCGAACTGCGTGGCGGCTCGCTTGGTCTCCTCCGATAGTTCTCCAGACTGCCATTGCTCGTAGCCCGGCTTGATGACTGACTCATTGACGTCTGCGACCGACTTGGATATGCTCGACGAGAAGATGCTCCATCCCTTCGAGAGCGTGCCCAGAGGATCGTTTTGGAAGCTCTCCAGGTTTAGTGTATTTTGGTGCTCCGCAGTATCGGCCGGAGCGGGCGTGTTCCCAAAGCCCTGATACTTGCCACCTTGAGAAGGTGGTAAGTGGGCCGGTTTTGTTCGTTCTGCTTCCCAAGCTCGGCAAGTACGCCTCGTTCTCTCCCTTTGCGCCTGCCCTGGCTGGTCGTCGCGCTGGTCTCTTTTGGGCGTCGCAGAACGGCGGTTTTCCAACGGAGTGTTGGATCGACTCCCACCTAGCGTGGTAGCCGATGCCCCCGCGACACCGAGCTGCGAGGCGTCAAACCCTGGGTGTTCCGGTTCCGCGAATTCTTTGCCCTCCACTTCACATGTCAATTTCTCCTTGTAGTCCTGGGCAATGACGTTGTCGTACTTGACTTTCTGCGGTAGTCCAAGATCTACGCCGTGCGCGGCCATGTACTCGTTAAATTGGTCGTTCCCTCCCTTCTCCATTCTCACAAGCTCCTCCGGCTTGAACTGGTCCATGGTGATCGAACGCACGAAAGATATGTGCACTCCAAGCGACCGGTGCACACCAGCACACTCAAGACAGATGAAGATCCCGAACTTGGGCGACGCCCATTGCGGGTTTGGCGCGTGGCAGTCAACACACTTCTTGTTCCCGCCAATCTTCTGCAACTGCAGCAGCCTTCTCCGGTGATCCGGATCAACCTTCCATTCGGACATTGAATTCGCTACCCAATTCTGCAAAGAACACAAGGGAAGCACGTAGCGCACAACAAGCAATCCTCACAGATGATCCGTTTATCAACAGAGCGATTGAGCCTCGAAATTGTTCACTTTTGAAGAAGATTTCGACTAAAATTTTGAAAGACGTTAATGTCACTTTCGACGGCAGGTGAGGAACGAGCAGCGCGATGCCCGACGGCCAGTCCGATGATCCCGTATCTTATCTGTCTGCCATGTTCTTGAGTACGTTTCTGACGTATCCCATGTCCTCGATGAGCATTTTGCGCAGCCATACGGTCTCTTGTCTCTGCAGAGCAATTTCGTTCTCGAGCGATTGAATGCGTTTCTCCTTCTCGGACAGGATGATGTCGTAAGAGCTGCGTACTTCCTGGAGCGTATTGTTTAAAGCGGTTGTAGTCAGACGGCATGGGGTCTACCTGTTGCTGCTGCTGCTGTGGTTGTAAATTTGTCGTTGGTAAATGTTGTTGCAGCTGCTGCTGTTGCTGCTGCTGGCCGTACATGTGTGAAGCCGAGCCAGTGGGAGCCCCAGTCAACAGGGGGAATCCGCTTGTAGCTGCATGTACTGCAGCATCCCCCATCATTGTAGATGGAGCACTGTGTGTAGGTCCCTCCGGTATTTCCCCACCATTAGCCGTGATACCAGTTTGCTGTGTTGACGGGCCTGTACTATCGCTCGTCGTCGCGTTGCTCATTGGAGTTTGCCCATGCATGTTGTTGTTGTTGTTGTTGTTGTTCATAGTAGTAGCAGTTGATGCTGCTGTTTTGGTTAGTCCGGTGCCATTGTCGTTACCGTTCGAATTTGTCGGTTGGACACTTTCACCGTCGACCTTCATTCTCTTGCTGATGTTTGTAAACTTGAGCATCTCATCCATTGCGTTGTCGTTTATTGCATCAATGTTTATAGACCCTAGTGATCGTCTTTTGCGGTGCATTGACCCGTTCGCCGAGGACGAATGCAACATTACTTGATTCTGCGGGAGTAAATTCGATGTGGCCGCATTGAAGTTTGCATTGGACAGAATATCGTCGTCACCGTCGAGGTTGAACGGGAGAGCGGACATTCCAGGGCTCGTAGGTTGTGTGTAGTAACCATTCAACGACCTTGACTGGTTTACATTTGTCGCATCTGTGGGATGTTGCAATCTTTTATTGAGTTGTTGCGAGAGGGAAACGTCGTCCAGTAAGTTTGTTGTCATGTTGATAAAATCGTTCTCCATCATATTTTTCGTCTGTGCCAGTGCTTGTTTCCTCTTGTCTGCCTCTGAAGTATTGTTGTTACTGTTATTCTTCCTCCTATTCTGATTGATCATCTTACCAGTTCTTGCACTGTACACGCTGAGTATATCGTCCGTGATGTCCTTCCAATATGGGTCCTCCCTAAGGGCACTGTTGTCCCTTATTTGGAACAGATTGTCGTTAATTTTGTTGAAGAACCTACTGTAGGGGCTTGTCTCAAAACTTAACACGATCTCCTTCATGATCTGTTGAAACCTGTGAAACAATTCTATCGGCGACTTCTTAGAGATAGCCTCCTCACCCATTTTACCTTTCGACAGCAGTACGTTAAATATCTTGGATATCTTGTTGAAAGTGGTCGCATACTGTGGGTGTACGGAGAGTGCCGATCCGGCACTCTCCCCATCCCTGGCACCACCACCAACCACGCTCAGCGACCCCTGGATATGGTTCCCATTAAGGATCGAGTCCTTTGTGATAATCTTGTACGCGGCCAGAATAAACACATCCACTTTCGACAACTGGAACAACCCGCCGATCGTGTCCCCTAGTTGGCCAAACTCCATTATTTCTTGTGATCCCCGCTCCAAACACCACCCCCTCAAAAAACCGTGACAATAATGGCGACTAGCACTCCACGGGGCACCGATGCCAAATGACTAAAAAGTGTAATTGGATCCTCAGAGGCCCTCAGATTAGCGAAAACGCCCGCAGCTAACGTCGATAACTGCGATGCCAGTGTCGATCACTTCACGATGAGTCCCACGTTCAAACCAACGGGCACTGAATCTTGAAAAAATATATTTACCCGGATACATGTTCGGCCGAATATTGGTGTCGTTCGGCCGAACGCCTCGAGAATTGGATCATCGCCGAATTCGTCGAATCTTCAAGTCGCGTCTGAAGAGCACAAGCGGACGCGTTACCTGACGTTCACCGTTCACCGTTCACCGTACAGGACACTACACTGCCCTACAATACTCTTCAGGGGGTATGACGGACTCAATTGACTCACCGCAGTTGCCTGCGCATCTGTTCCGCAGGAAGAAGGAACACAGGAGGGGGATCACGTACTCGATCATGTTGCTCGGTAGAGCAGGTACTGGGAAGACGACGTTTGCTAACAACTTGCTCGAGTCAAGTATCTTCCCTCACCAGTACGGTATTGATGGTAGTGGTACTGGACCGCGGCTGAACGAAAGGGTGACCGTTACAGCACCGACGAAAGTCGTGTCTTTCGCCTCGAACAACGGGCTGCCCTCGTACTTGTCCGTCTTCGACGCTCATTCTGCTGATGGGGAACCCGGCGTCTCGCTAACATCGACCTCCCTTGAGATTTCGACCGCGGAGGACCCACACGAAAGGGACACGGAGGACGCGATCCTGTTGAATTTAATCAACACTCACGGAATTGGAGAGAACTTGGACGATGCAGCATGCTTCGAAGAGGTCACCTCTTACCTTGAACAGCAATTCGATATAGTACTTGCGGAGGAGACGCGGATTAGAAGAAACCCAAGGTTCGAGGATACTCGTGTACACATCGCTCTGTACTTCGTGGAACCTACGGGGCATAGCCTTAAGGAACTCGACATTGAGCTCATGAAGATGTGCTCCCGTTACACAAACGTGCTGCCTATCATTGCTAAGGCAGACTCCCTCACCAAGGAGGAGCTGAAACAATTCAAACAGAACGTCAACGACGACATCAGCAGGTTCAACATCCCAGTGTACAAGTTTGAAGTAGACCCTGATGATGACGACTTGGAGGCCGTGGAGGAGAACGAGGCGTTAGCTGCATTGCAACCGTTTGCGATCGTTTGTTCTGAGACTCAGGAGGATGGGAAGTACGTCAGAAAGTACCCCTGGGGTACTCTCAGAGTGGACGACAGTAACGTTTCGGACCTGCTCGTCCTGAAAAACGTACTCTTTGGCTCGCATTTGCAAGAGTTCAAGGATACGACTCAGAATTTACTCTACGAAAACTACAGAGAGGAGAAGTTATCCAGTGTGACTAAGAACCCACCACCGGCCGCACACGGAGACGCGGTAACGGTAGGGGATAAGTCGATGCGAAGGGTCAGCGAGGCGCCCAGTCTGAGCAATTTTGTCTCACTTATAAACACGGGCCAGTTCAAATCGCAGCAACATCTGACTGTAGGGGCAGGCCTGCCGGAAACCCCGAAGCAGACGCGCTCGTACTCTACGACGGACAATCAGGGTGAGTCCCCGATCAAGCAAATGTCCGACGAGATCAGATCTGAGAACCAAGAGATCATTGATAGTATTAAAAAGGAGGCACGGTCCCCAGGCATCAACGAGAGGAATAAATTGAGAAACATATCGGAGACGGTCCCCTACGTCTTGAGACACGAAAGAATCATCGCGAAACAACAAAAACTGGAAGAACTGGAGGCTCAAAGTGCACTAGAGTTGCAAAAAAGAATACAAGAACTAGAGCTCAGAGCGCAGAAATTGAAAATGAGGGAAAAGTTACTCAACCAGGGGAGTGACTCTAGGAGTGCATCCGTCTCCTCACTCGGATCAAGAAGAGTCCAGTTGAAGAAGGAAGACACGCTGACAGATCTAGCCTCCATCGTCTCTGGTAAACAGTGATCTGTTTCCTTTGTTGCCCCAACGCTTGATTGTTACATACACACGCACACTGATTTGAAACGAAAAGATGCTTCGTCTTTCTACTATACGTTTCGGCAATAGCAAATATCGAGTAACAATTGAATGTGTTAGAAGAAAGTAATAATATATAGGTTGTTATTTACCAGTACATAGAAATATTCGACCACCCGGTCTTTTGGTAGTTACAATGAGGATGTGGCAGCTGAAGTGGCAGAGATTGGGGAACAGTTGTTAGTAGTTTGCATTAGGAAAAGTTATGCAATAGTGGAAAGAGAACAGGTAGTATTTGTTCTCTGTGCCCGCGCGTGCGTGTATAAAGGTACCATTTCTACCATGGACAAAGGAGAATGTTAGAATATGAGACAAAGGGACAAATTTGCCCATAGAGATGAATATGCAATACGGGGTGGGGCGGGGAGGAAATACGTATATACCATAGGAGGAGAGAAGAAAAACGAACGGGGAAGATCAGGTACCCCTCTTATGATTTTGGTGCATAATTGGAATGGACAGTCGGCGTAGTGGTGGCGGAGATATTACCTGATCAATTAGAAGAGGTCACACTCTTTCTTGTGTTGGGTCCACGTACACCTAATGGATTTTTGGAAAAGCTCAGCCGTATACCGCCTTTACTGTATACGGTGGTACGCGGTAATTGACTACCGTACAGGTCTGCGAGGGCTCTTGTTGCAAAACTGATATCTTCGAATTCAACAAAACACATTGGACCATGGCCGTGACCATGACTATGACCGTGACCGTGAACGTTAGTTGGGTTCTTGTTTTTAAACGATAGTCGTCTAAACCCTTGTTGACCACCAAACAGTTGTCGAAGTTCTTGTTCAGTGGCATCTGAGGGGAGGTTCCCCACGTACAGAGTGTTACAAGGTGGATTTTGATCTGCCGGGTTTGCCGGAGGAGGGATCTTCGCCAGGAGTGACAGGTCGGCCTGCGACATAGAAGCCACAGCGCTATCCGAGTCTGTGGCAGTAATCGATATCGGAGTTCCAGTGGAACTTTTGCGGACACTAGGTTGAGCTGGTGCTTTGGAATTGCTGGCGTCCGAGGAAGTCAAGTTCCTGGAGTTGCTGTTCATTGGCGATTGATTTATACTTGTTCCCTTCTTCCGGGACACGTCCAACTGGTTATGATTCGCATAAATTGGGTTCTGTTGTGGTGTGGGCAACTGTCCGTTCGTCTGGTATTTCATAAACTTGCTGCTCTCTGGTCCGTTGACATCTACATTTTCCATCGAGAGATTGCCCATACTAAAGGGAATACTTGAACTGGGATTAATCCTATCTGGATGATCTGCCCTGTTGCCATTATTTGCAAGTCTGTTCATCGATCCGCCCAGTTCGTATGGCATCACTGAATTTGACTGTACTGTAGATTTAGTGGCATTGGGTAGGAAAAACGCACCTGGATTGCCAGTGTTCATCTGGTTGATTTGGTTTGGAGCAGTGCCATTGCCGACTTGCTTGTTCCCCCATTCCATGATAGGAGTGGATACGGCTGGTGGAGGATCCGTGAACGTGGAAGGTAGGATGTTCGACTTCCAGATATCCTCATTGATGTCACTGTCAGCATTTTCCATTAGCAACAGCGATTTGCCAGCTGCTGTCGGCGTGTCTCTAGAGGCGGATGTGTTTGCATCGTGCTGACTATGTTGTGTGGAGCCGTTTACCTGTTGGCTTGAGTCATTTGTGAAGGGATCACTAAACGAAAACCTAGATTTTGCCTGTTGTAAAAAGCTTGGTCTCTGTTGCAACGACCTGTTTGCATTTTGAGTCGGGGTACCCGTGAGCGCTGGATTTGTTAGAGACCCTGTCAAGCGGTAGTTTCGTGGTGAGTGTTGGACCATCGGTGGCACGGGTACTCCTTTCTTCGTGACGCTGTCAATAATCTCGGCAACTAGACCGAGTGTGGAAGTTGTACCGAACAAGTCTCTTTTAGAATTCAAAATTGTGGCGTACACAGTGGACAAGTGCAGTGAACTGAATTTGGCAACAATCACGGACTGAGAGGTGCCAACGGCGTCGGTTTTCCTGTGTGATTGCTCGTCCCTGACAAGTTCGACACTGTTGACGCCATTTGCCAGGGCAAACATCAGATGTGCCTCTCTATGGGTGATATCAGCGGGGAGATTTCTCACAATCAATGAGTACGAGCCATTGCCTTGTTCAGGGTGCATATCTGGAACCATGCAGTTGCGGTAGCAAGTACCCTCGGAAGCAGGACCACCCAAGCTCAAATTCTGTACGTTGTTGGCCAAATGGAAGGGCGAAGAAAACGTAATTTCCGGTTCATTCGCATGTGATATATTCGTCTCACTTTGACTGTGAGTAGGGATGGAATTCAAGTGCAGCATTCCCTTGTTTGTAGGAGAAACGTGGACCTGTGACGCAAACAAATCGGTCCCAGAGCGTGTTTGCTGGCCAAAAGAGTCCTCCAATCCCATCGACCTAGGTTGGTTCATCAGCGACATAACTTTGCAAGTTGGGGAGGTGACTAAAACAGCAGAATACGAGGAGAAAGAAAGAAAAAGAAAAGAAGAGTCTTTCAAATGAACAAAACACCGCAAAGTATGGGGGAGTCAGAAAGTCTAACAGCTTCCCAATAGACGTACCTGAAAATTGAATATACAAATACCGGAGCGCTGAACAAGTTATCTCAAACTGTTTTCGCGTACCTTAATTATTATCTCTTTTGATCTTTTCTTTTTTCAATCACTAAGCGTATGCTTCCCAATCTAAATAAAACACAGTCAATACTCTCCCAGGGATAACAAAAGCGTAGACTGCCAGGCTCACAAAGCTCTCAGTACCAGTGCACAGCAGTGTCGTGTACCTTCTTTGTACGTGCAACCCTTTTTGAGTATAAGTGTGTTTAAATCAGCAGGTTCAATTGTTTTCTTTTTCTTTTTGTTTTGAATTTCTTTTTTTCTTCGTCTTCGCTGTCCGTACAGAGTGATGTGACTTTTTGGAATAATGAAGGTTCGCCAAATTGTGTAAAGTTTTACATCAGAGATGAGATGAGTCTTTAGCATGTTTCGGCTACGTGGATGGTGTAAGGATTGATCGGGACATGTAGAAGACGTGTTTACCAAAAAAACGTTGTACTGGATAAAAACTCGTGTTTATATAACACTATAGCTTAGAAGCAAGAAACTAGTAATACGATATTACGAATCGAGGTATTTCAAGAAGGAAGATGCATTCACAACTCGTCCTTGACAGGCCCAATCACATGCGCGATTTTTTCGGTCAATTTACCCATGATACTCGACCTTCTTGGTTCTGGTTCTTGCTTTACTGGCACGATGCCGGCCTTCCGCAAGTCCCGGGGGGTCATTTGCGTCACAGGAAGAAGGATGGTAGGGCCGTCCTCGTCTGACTCTCCTTCCAACGCATCTTCGTATTCATTCTTGGAGTCGTTCCTTTGCAAAATGGGGGAAGCATCAGATCTGGCCCCCATGGATGACGCCCCTGCAGACGAGCTGGAGCCCACAGAATTCTTCTTATGAGAACTTGAAGTCGCCACATAGTGTTGCCCGGAACCCTCCTCCAAGACACTCTTGCGGGATGGGAAACCGTAGGTATCAACGTTTGGGTCGATCATACTTGGATAGCGACCACGGTGTTGACCGTGGTCCTGACCGTCATCGGCATCTTGCGATCTATCTGTGCCATCAGAGGCCTTGATCTCAAAATCATCCATTCGTTTTTTATTAGACTGACCTTCCTTTTGCGAAGATTCATGAGCAACATCGCGTGGCGAATAGTCGACTGAGTTCTTCATCATGTGTTCGTGCTGTAGGTCTGTCCAAGCAGCAGGTGCCCTACTTTCATCCCCAACTTGATTGTATGCCATCCCGCGGACTGCTGCTTTTGTCGTCATCTCATCATCGCCAGGATTTCTTGGATTTCTCTTGGTTTCGTTTAACTCTTTGACATGCTCCCCTTTCGCTGGTTGGTCAGCTGTATTATTTCCATCATCAGAGATACCGTCCTTTGAAGGCGAAGGAATGGAAGATTCAGTCCTTTCTCCATCTGTGAAGGCATTCAATGGAACGATAACTGTTTGTTTGTCATTGTTTGCTTCCGATGGATATAGATCCCTATCTTCCAAATATTGACTATGAGACTCAGGATGGTTAGATAGCGCTTCTAAAGTTGCCAGCGTCCCAAAATCGTCTTTACCCTCAGAGCCTACACTCGAAGAAGCCTTATTGGAACATGATACATTCTTTCCCTTTCTAGCTTCATTTATTCCTTGTTCAGACTCTTTCTTTCTTTGTGCTTGGACAGAACCTGTCTTATTGATGTCAAGTTTTGGATCTTCTAACTCTTTAGACTGTAAATCGTAAACACCTTTCTGACCTTGCACATCAGCAGTGGTCCCAGATTTATTGGATTCTAATCCCTCAGCTTTACGAGGTCCAGTACTTTTCTTGGCAAATACACCCTCTCTGATTTGGCTATGATCTTCTGGTCTATGGTAAGGCTCCTTCTGTAAAGTATGTTCTTCCATAAAATTATCATGAAGACCCTCTTGGGTTGTCATATGAGGAGGTAGCATCACAGGTAGTGCAACGTTTTTTTTCTCTGGCTTTCCATTTCCATCCATTTCAGTTGAACGTTCGGTGTTCCCTTGTCTCTGATTATTGACGCTTGGGTTTTGCTGCTTGGCCAAAATACCTTGATCGTCAATATTCATCTTAGAAATATCGTCCTTTTGGTCACGATATGTTTGGTGTAGCATTCCTGAAGGTGCCTCCATACTACCAACGTCCATTGGATTTCCATAACCGCCTTGTAGTGGATCAACGGTTAATTGGCTATCCTTGCTCAACTGTTGAGATGTGTCTCTTTGCCAGCCTTGTTGAACGTCCTTCATGTTTCTTCCTTTAGACACGGTGCTTGCACCAGCCGCACCCTCAGACTCGAAAACTGGGACGTCTGTGGTTCTGTTCTGGCCCATCTTGTCCTGCTGTTGGCCAGCATCTCTTTCCCAGTCGCGTTCGGCACCCTTTGTGATGTCCATGGATTTGCCCTGCAAAACAGCACCAGGATCAGTTCCAATGCCAACACCTGACACAGGCACGTTCGCATCTCTGTTCTGACCCATCTTGGGCTCATTCAAACGATTTTCGCCTTGACTCTCTTTTGATTGTAATGGGAACTTCAAATTGTCACGATCCTTGTGTTGCAATGCTTCTTTAGTTTCCCCGGTAGTTTCATTCGTGGTGTTTCTAAAAGGATTGGTAGCATCATCAGACTTTTGAATACCGAGAGTATAAGCAAGCATCTTTTCTGTGTTTGTTGTGTCTTTATCTAAAAATTCGTTTCTTTCCAAATTTTCATCGTACTTTTCTGTATTTGGCACCGACATGTCTTTCCTTGGTGGATCAGCGGCCCTCAAAGATGTATAATCCTTTCCACTAGGTGAATTTGTCCAATCGCTTGCCATTTCAGAGCTTCCCACAGAATTCCTCTTAATGTTTGACAATCCCCCCGGGATATCAGCCTCATGACCCATTGAATAGTCATCGTGGTATACATTCACTGTTGGAGCATCAATTTCTTGTCCGTCCATTTCGTAATTGCGTTCAGACAATTCTTTATTCCAATCTTCAGCGGTTTCAGAGTTTTTCTCATTGTCCATTTCGGCACCGTTTACATCAGAACGTTTCTCTGAAGTGTCACCAGTAAATAGATTCTTAATCTTTTGTAGCGTTGAAGGTTCCTCCTCTTCCTTGTTTGCACCGGTAGAATCCTGGTTCGTATTTTTTTGAATGTTTTCATTGGTACCCTCAGTCGAGAAAGGTTTGTCACCTCCTTCGTCTAAACCTCTAACTGCATTGCCAGCTCCTTGATAAACATCGACCACAGGTTGAGTTATTTCCGGTTTATTCATTTCGTATTCGTGCCCAGATCTCTTTTCTAAGTCAGCAATTGCGGGCTCACCTGTTTTCATCATCATCGGTCTCGATAATGGCGAGTCTTGTAAATTTTGATGTGATACGGCATTGGTAGAGTCTCTAGTACTTTCTTTCCTTGTCACATTTGATTGGTCTGGCTCACTGATGCCTCTGGAACCCCCAGATATAAGGGCATCTACATCATTCCTCAGCGCATGTGGCTGTGTTGGGGCTGCATTTTTTGAAGCGCCTGGTTTCCCAATATCTAATCCTTCTCTAGGAGCGTAATCATCATCAATCTTCCTTGGGGAAATGTCAGCTGAAGGGTCCGAAGGTAGTGCAGGAATCGATGCCCGCTTCTTAGAAGAATTTGGTTCCTTGAGCTTGTTCACAGTAACATTATGGAAACCAATTTTATGCTTTTCTCCATTTGAAGGTCCCTCATCTTGCTTTGAAGTTTCGAAGGTCCTGGATTTGTTCATCCCTGTGACACTCTTGTCGATGTTATTATTAGTGTCCTCAGAACTTCTCTGGAAAGCCAAGGCAGCAGCATCTGCTGCAGTTGAATCGAATTCTTTACCGTGGGCATCCGCAGCAACTTCTCTCTTGGAGATATGCTTGACTGGGTCTTTTTCACCAACATTAGAATTACCCTTCTTATTTAAGGAAAAATCTTGTGGCATTAACCCCAATTTAACACCCTCCTCAGTAGGTTTTGGTAATGTTTCTAGTTTGCGGTTGATACTTTCTTCAACTGGTTTCACCTCGTACTTCCCACGAGGAATATCATATGTATCCGTGGCAGATTCATCCACAGAGTTCTTCTTTGATGACCCAGGAGTAAATATCTTCTTGATTTTTTGTAGTGAAGAAGTTCCATCATTTTCTGTCTCTTCTTCTTTTGCGTCGTTTACAGCTTGCTGCTTAGCATGTGGTTGTTTTGTCAAGATAGGTTGTGAACTCTCTGGAGGTGGCAGCACTACCTCTTTTACAGGAGCCGCGTCCTTATTGTCCTTTTCATTGAGAGGCCTTGAATTCTTGTGCATATCATTGTGGTCGGGTGCTCTGTAGTCTCTCTTAAAAGCGGCGGCTGCGGCACGAGTTGCCTCGAAGTTCCCCGCAATAGGACCTTCTGCTTCTCTGGCAACATCCTTCTTTGAAAAGTCGTGAACTGGTTCAGCGTCTCCAACTGTACGCTCTGCCTTCTTGGAAAGCATTGGGTCAGGCTTGAAACTCTGAGCAATGCTGGCTTTGTGAGTTGAAGGTTGATCTTCAGAGGTTCTGGAACGTTGAGGACCACTTTCTAGTCCCTGATAGTGTAATGGCTGAGGCCCGGAGGTTTCACCGCTATTAGCATGAGACTTCAAGCCTTGGTTTGAGTCAGAATAAGATTTCTCATCAGAACTGTTGTGTGTAAAGACTTTCTTGATCTTTTGGAATGTTGTAGGATTGTTGTCAGACTTTTCGTTTGAGTCCGCCTCGTTGGGTTGCACACGCGACTTGGGTACGTTTCCGGTAGATCTTTCCACAGCTTCAATGGTGGGGACGTTTACAAATGGATCGTGTGTACTTGGATAAGCAACGTTACCTCTAGCTTCTGGGCCCGATTTGTCCTTCGTCATTGCGAGATCACTTGTCTTGGCTGGAGGTACTTCCTTGGATGCAGGTGCTGCGGTTTTCTTGACCCCTGTGGCTGGAGCTCCTGTGGTAGTGCTTGGTTGGGTGTTTCTGTTCAATGGATGGGCATTTTCGTATAAGTCCATGACAGGGTCTGAGATTTGCTGGTCAACCATATCGTACCCGTATTTTGGTTTCCTGTACATCTCAGCTCCCCCGATATTTTTTTCAGTTTGGTGTGTTTGAGGGTGAGAGGAGACGACAGGACCAGCTGCCTTCTCTACTCCCCACTTCTCTGGGGTGTTAACCTCCTTCTTCGACTTGTCCGGTTTTCCATTAGTGTTTGTGGTGAAAATCCCCTTGATTTTCTGCAAGGGGCCACTTGAGGAGTCCTTATCCTTCTCCTGTGAAGGTTGGTTCCCACGTTGTCTTTCGACAGCGGTCTCTGGAACATAGGTACCGATGTAAACGTTCCCAGCGGGATGACCAGCATCGGCGTGAACGTTTGTGACTGGGGTTTGATTATCTTTCAAATGCATGTCGTGGGTACCTGTCTTAACGCGGCGATGCTGACCTGCAGTAGCGTCACGTTGCTGTTGGGCACCAGCCTCAGTGTGCTCATTAATTGGGAGGGTTGTCGTTCCCTGGACCTGAGGGGTCTGTTGGATGGCGGCGCCTGCGCCTGCACCTGCGGCCATGGTTGTGACACCAGTGGAGCGAGTTTTGTTGCCCTCGTTGGGACAAGGCCAAGTCTTTTGGTGTTTTGGCTGTTGGTCCCACGCGTTCGCGACGCCTGCGCCGGGAACTGGGGAGTAGTGTCTTGCCTGTGGGTCGAACTCAGGGTCATCGGTGACCTGGTTGACGCCTTGTTCGATGTACTTTTCGCCCCTTGCGTACATGTTCAACTGGGCCAAGTTCTGTCCCGTTTCGGGCAGGACTCTAGGAGTCTGTTTCTGGATTCTCACTGGTTTGGTGTCATCCTGGACGCCACAGCCTGGGATGTGAGGGGCTTGTTGGTTCTGCGACTTGGCAGATGGCTTGTTGTTGTTACCTGTAATCATTTTTGGTGTAACGTCTTTTTTTGAAAATTAGGTAAAAAAATAAAGCGACAATAAGATATTAAAGAATTAGTGGTTTTTGTTTGAAAAGAGAAAAAGTATGCCTGAGGAAGAAATAGTAGAATTGTTAGTAACGGATTGTTCAGAGTGGACATAAAGAAGTTCCTGAGATCATATAGATGTTCATTCTTGCAAGAAAAAAAATCCAGAACTGACAGCAGTTGAAGACCCTTGCCATGAAGATCAATCAATCAAACAAGCAAATAAAGAAGAAAAATTAGTATGGTATTAAAATTAAAGAGAACTTACAAAAGGAAAGAGAAAAAAAGAGAGAAAGAGAGAGAGAGAGAGAGAAAGAAAGATAGAGGAAGAGGAGAGGAGAGTACACCTGCATTTGATTGATTGATTGATTGTATTAGGGCTTGGTATTATTATATGGGGTATATTATAGTGGTTAGAACCGCACGGGGAACAACTCGAATAAATAAACCATTTCAAAGGGGAAAGTGCGAATTATACGACCTCTTCTTGGATTGCTGTTGTTGCCGTTTGTTGGTGTGGGTCCACCGCCGCGTTGGCGGTGGTTTCGTCAATGACTGGGGTCACTGCTGTTGTCTTTTGGTGTTTCTTGGATCTTAGCTTGGTGAAGTACTTGTGGCTTGTAGCTGGTTGCTGGTCGTCGCCGCTTTCCGGGTCGTACGGCGCCGACTTGTCCCCCGCGGTGGTGTTGTCCGTGGTCGAGTACCCTGCGTAGTCCTCGGCGTACCCGCCGTGGATGTTGTTTGCTTTCCGCTCCTTGTTGTGAAGCGCGATGGTAACCGTGGTCCATGCGGTGGTGCACATGAGCAAGAACACGGAGGTCCACAGGAACGCGAAGTTCTTCGCGCCCATCTTGGCGTGCCTGTGCTGCGAGTGGAACGCCTTCTTCGCCTTGGCGTAGCAGCCGGTGTACAAGCACGCAGCCAGCAGGATGAAGAAGAGCGCGAGCCAGGACATGACCGTGGTGAACGTGGCCGTGGGCGCCATGACTTTGAACAAAGAGAGGATTGCGGGGAAGAAAGTGAGGACCTCGAAGAACAGGCCGATCAGCAGCATCGCCCACCCGACACGGGACAGGTAGTAGTACGCGTCTCTGTGGTTCAGGAAGGAGGAGGGCATCTCGTCGGACCTGCCGAAGTTGTCTCTGGGGGAGAACGGCTTCGCGGGCGCACGGTGCGCGCAGTCGTGCAGCTTCCCGTCGGTGTACCCGCAGAAGGTGTAGTCAAACCACCGCGTGTTCGCCTGCGCGTCGTTGAACCCGGTGGTGTTCGCCTCGAGCCAGTAGAAGTTCTTCAGAGTCCCGCCCTCTCTTCCGCCGGACAGTATCAAGAAGAACGTCATTATGAGCGCACCCGCTAGAAAGAGCAGCGATATGAAATGGAACAGTTTCAAAACTGGAGTTTTAATCATACTTATTATTGCTAGTTTGCTTCGTTGTGGTAGTACCTGCTACTGCTTGGATCAAACTCGATGCAACGGGGGAGGGGGGGAGAGGGCAAGAACGGACCCGCCGATGCCGCAAGGCTTATATATCAAAAAAAGGGGACTTCCAAAGGGCGCAATGCGCAAACAGGCGCAAACAGGCGGAAACACAGCGTTCGGGCGGCTCCGCTGCGGCTGTTTCTGTGCAGGCCCCTCTTCGCCGCCCTGTTTCGCAAAAAAGGGCAAAATATAAACTCTGCGGGCGCTGCGGCGGTTTCTGGGGCGGGGCCCTTATTTACCCTTTCGGGACAGGGCATTCCCCTTTCGGGGATTCGGTGCGGCCGTTTCTGCGCGCGCACGGGGTGCGGCCTGCTCTGCGCGGGGGTCTGGGTCTGCGGCGCCAGTGTCTGGGTGTGGTTCCGGGTGGTTCCCGGAGTTTTTGCCTGGGTGTTACCGGGCGGTGGTAGCGCCGCGCAATGTGAGGGGGGCCGGTGGGGCGGAGGGCGGAGGGCCTGGGCGGCTGGGGCGGTGGGTCACCCAGCCCTAAGGGGAGAGGGCGCGGGGAGGGTACGCTGGAGAGGGGGTGGTGCGGTACTAGTTAGTAGACTCCAGTTCGCAGTTCGCAAGTTTCCCCTCTCTATGGCGCCAGTGACGACATCATGGCGGCAAGACTCAGCTCGACTGGGGCCACTTGGTGTCCGTGGGTGCCCAACACTTGGAAGCTGATCTTGTACTTCTTGCCGACAAGTTTGGCCCTGTACTCCTCTACTGTGTCCCCGCGCGTCATGTGGCGGTAGTTTGAGAAGAAAGTGTCCAACTCGGTGTTGGTCCGTAACATCAATCTGACAAGTAGTCTTGGGTCTACTGACGGTACATCACCGTGGAGGGATTGTAAAGTTCCTATATCTCTGTCTCTTAATACTGTGAGTTCCAGTACATTGGCTGTATTGTGGTACTGGATACTTTCCAAGATAAATGTAGCAGAGTACAATTTACCCTGGAGTTGTTGTACACCCCCACTGTGCACAGGTCTTTGGTGGAGTAATTGGATCCAATCGGTTGTGGACATGGCGTCACAGTTTACCATCTCTTGATCAAAGGAAAAATCGTAGGAGGCGGGGGCACTCATATCGGGGATCCTCAAACTCATATCGGATTCCTCGTCACCACCGTACAAGTCCAATTCCTTGATTGAGTCCTCTAATCCATTCGTGTTCAACACAACGTTCTTACCATTTAAGGCCGTCGGGTCTGCCACGTAGGGGAAACATTTTTGGAATTGGTCCAGATAGGGCAAAAGAGTCCATATGTCAATTCGTGAAAGTGCCTCCCGGTAGATATGCAATAGCACCTGTTTGTCCATGTATGATACGCGTGTACTCTTCAACGCATCCGGTTTCATCAGTACCGATTGTCTCCCAATTGCATTCAGAAAGGACTTCTTGTACATGTTCCCCTCAACGCAGATCTTGACAATGATCCCTCGAGAACTGATATTCTCTGTCCCAGAAGTACACAGATGTTTAATCGATTGTCCGTACACGGCCCGGACCTGTCTATCGAGTAAATCAAAATGTTCTGAGAACATGTTTAACCGGATACCACCATGGAATTGTGTCAACATGTTTCTCGGCTCAAGGAGGTACCTGTCAAACAGGTACTTCGTGTTTTGGTGGGTACACTCTGTAAAATCCGTTAGAACCATCGACGTGTACTTACGGGTCTCAAAAGTACATGAAACAAGTAACCCAACAATACAGAAAAACACAGACTGCTCTGGTCCATCTGGTACTTTCAAGTCCTTGAAAAAAATCGTCGGGTCCTTGGAAGCATCCCGGTCTCTGTTCCCAGAATAGAAGGATCTTTCCACGGTAAGTTCCACCTGCTTCGTGCCTCGTTGCCGCGGGGTAGTTATATCCACTGCTTCAAGTACAATCATTTGTGCGTTGGAGAAGGGCAAAAAATCAGTTTGCTCCATCACAGTGACAACCATCCGTTTCGCAATTTGTCCAATCAGAGACTCAGGCACGAAAATCGTGATAATACTGCCCGCATCGTCAATCACAGAGATTCTCTCCTCTTTGCGGCTGAGGCGTATGCGCTCAAGCAGCTGACAATTGATCTTGTAATGCCCCCTGTTGGGTTCGGGCCGTCCAGTGTTACTGTCATCCTCGAGTACCGCACCACTAATCACTTTCTGTTTCTTCTTCACGGGCAGCACCTGAGTAGAGGT
This sequence comes from Huiozyma naganishii CBS 8797, assembly GCF_000348985.1. NCBI lineage: Eukaryota > Fungi > Ascomycota > Saccharomycetes > Saccharomycetales > Saccharomycetaceae > Huiozyma > Huiozyma naganishii. The sequence goes on along the minus strand of NC_035933.1, from coordinate 416,664 downwards.
TTCTATACGGGAGGGATCCTCCACAGAAACACTGCTTAAAGGTTGTGTAGAGTACGCCTGGGAGTTAAACTCATCCACAGAATCGATTGTCGGGCGTCTCGTGAACAAAAGGTGTTTCCCCCCACGGTTATCTTTCATCAAATTTTGAATGAGTGTATTGAATGGTTTATTTTTTTGGTATTCGGGCAAACTTTGAACATGGAAATCGGAAACAGGATCCTCGCTTTGTGTCACCATATTTTGAAACACTTCCATGAAATTGTTGTCAACGTCACTTTCCACTACAGCAACTGCTAGATCATGCGTCTTTATATCGTCTAGGAACAGAGTAAAACTGTTGTTGCTGGATATGTAAACAGCAAAACACGTAACGAAGAACAGTCTCTTGTGTGCCAAGTTTGGCGTCTGCAGATCCGCCCTCGAGACGTTCAGCAACTGAGCAAGCAGGCTTATCACAAGATTAGCAGCCCGCTTATCAGAACTATCTCCGTAGTGTACTTTGACCTTGAAATCTTCTTTACCTGGTTCAAACCGTGTCAGACTCAATAAAAACCCACTACTCAGCTCCTCTACATGAGTCAAACACCCTGTAATTCTAACGGAAACGGGATGTTCATCCGCATATTTGCTAAACTGGTTCAAAGACTGTATCTGTGTGTACGTCATTGGTGCAGTCTTTGTTACTTCTGTTTACTCCAGTCTCATCGAGAAACTCCAATTTTTTGACTTTTTCTTCTTAGATGTTACTTATTCCTTCACGCGTTTCTCGTAAGAAAATCACATTGCCATTGCTTACGAGACATAATGAAAGACGTCATATAGTTTGTAACGTGTTTGGCGGGAAAGAAAGGTATCGTAAAGAGACAATTGCTACGAGATAGAAGCCCAATTTTATAAAGACTACGTGTATTTGCTTGTTACTCTACCTAGTAATGAAAGTTGTTTTGCAGAAAGTAAGCCAGGCTTCCGTTACAGTGGATAGTAAAGTCATCTCCAGCATCCGGAAGGGGTACATGCTGCTGGTAGGTATATCCACCGAAGACGACAAAAATGACATTAACAAGCTATCCAATAAAGTGTTAAACTTGAGAATCTTTGAAGACGAGCAAGACAACCTATGGAAGAAAAACATCAAAGAGGTAAACGGTGAAATCTTATCGATCTCACAGTTCACACTGTTGGCAAGGACAAAAAAGGGCACTAAGCCGGATTTCCATATGGCACAGAAGGGCCACATTGCCAAGGAGTTGTACGCTGATTTCCTCTCGGAATTAAGGGCCGGATTGACCCCCGAGAGTGTCCAAGATGGAGAATTCGGTGCCATGATGAGTTGCCAACTGTGCAACGAGGGGCCAATCACAATCATACTGGACAGCAAGCAATAATTGAAAAGTGGGCGTGGTGTAACGTACACTATATAGACGATGCAATTCGCACTTGTATCACATATTTGTTAGCATGGTCTTTTTTTAATAATTAGCGTAGTGGATCCCCTCTCAGGGTGCAAAGGGTACCCAAGGTCTGGAACCCGCAGGCAAATAAGGGTGCCGGAGGGAGCTTCAACTGGCACGCGATGTATGGTTGTAGGCTGTCCCTCTGCCCCTGTCCTGCCTTCGTGTCTGAGAGTGGACCACAGTTGTCCTTGTGGCATCACGGAACGGATCCCAATTAAGGATACTTTGCCAATTGGAAACTTGACCGTGCTGTTGGAACATCCTTAACGGGGAACAAGAGGACGTTGCTTCGGACACGATATAAAAGTACCAACTCCAAGTAGAATGAGTATATCCCCGTTTCCCCGGTTCTTGCGAGTGCACATATTGCGAATAGTTAGTGACACCAATTCACCAGCAACAGCAAATAGCATCTAATTCAAAAGTTATGGATACTCAAGCACCACCCCAAGTTTACGACAAGCAGCAGAGGACGAGTTCAACCACTCCCACAAGGTTTAACACCGGCGGTAATGCTGCCTCCCACGTTGGATTCTTCATCCTACGTTTCTTGCAGTTTTGCAGTGCCGTTCTAGTCATGTCGCTTTTGGCATACAGTTTGAACAGCTACAACTTCTTTGGTTCCAAGAGGGCCAATTTCTGCCTTTCTGTCGGGGTCATTGGTACTTTCTACATTATGTGCGTGATCGTGCTTGTGTGGCTCATGCCAAAGGTCGTTCTGGTGGGCCCATATCTGATTATGGAGATCGTTATATGCCTGCTATGGCTCTGTGGGTTCATCGTCAGTGCAAAAGTGTTCGGTTCGCATTCGTGTTCTTCTAATGGGTTTTCGTACGACCCTTTTGTCGGGAGAATCACAGACCACTCACACAAGCGGGCATGTCAGGCTGCCAAATCGTCGATCGCCTTCTCCGGGTTCTCCTTCGTCCTGGGTGTCATTACAAGCATTCTACTTGGTGTCTACGTGCTGAAGCCCATCACTGAGGCTTACGGGAACGGTGGTCTTTGGAAGACCGGTTCCTCCATGGGGACAAGACTCCACCGTTCTTCTGGTTTGGAGTTGAATAACCCACCAAACGGCGAGTCCGGTTATGCTGGAGACTCGTACGGCACAACGGGTACTGCCGTGGCGCCTGCACAAGACGACCTGGAGGCAAACAACAGGGTCTACAACAGAGACCAGCGCACCGTGTCCACCAACTCTACAAACAACGACGGTTCTTACCACCACGAAAAAGTGGTACACGCCTCGGGAAGAGTCAGTGGTGACACCGCCGTTTCCAATGGTGTCCCAGCTGCTACCACCACCGCCAACACAGCCACTAATAACGAGTTCGGGTATTGATTGTAAAAGACAAAGATATGCTTATTCCCAACCCTTCATCTCTCTATCTACCCGTCTAGCTCTAACTCTTAATGGTCTTTCTCTTTCTTTCGAGTGTGTCTAATGCTTAATATCAAGTTTATAGTTTAATCAACAAGTTTTGTTTTCAGCTTACTCATTCTCAACGTTTCTTGATACATTTTTCCTATTCTTCTTGTGTTTTCGGAGTTTGAAGATAATTCATGTTGTGGTATGACGGAGTTCCCACAGACCATGTATTACGCCACCCACCGCTGCAAGGAATAATCAGTATCTCACGGCACACAGCGTCATCGCAAAAGGTCCCAACAGCCGTTTTGTGGTAGATATCTGCTATAAGCTGCGCCATGTATTCCCGAATAGGCCATATATTGAAGAAATGGAAAATTTTACTGCCAATATTACAACGTTATAAGTGTAAGGAACTCTTCCCTTCGGACTTGCTGCAAAGCCACTTGACGTTCACAGTTCCGTTCATTTTGTAAAGGTATAAAGTGTTTCGGTGGTTGTATCGTTTTTCAATACTTTGCTAGTTTCGTATCTTCTGCTTTTTTATTGCGCTCTTTCTCTTTTTGGGGGACATAGTAGAAAATATCATAGAAGTAAACAGAACAACCATTAAGTAAAGATGAGGGCTGGTTTTTTGTTCGTTCTACTTGGTGCTTTAACGTTAATCGGCTCTTTGCCCGTTGAGGAAACAGGAGTGACTTCCACAGACCCTGTGGCAAAGCTACCCCCTGGTGACGAGGAACATTACGACTCTTCAGTTGGAAGTGCTCTGCTAAGAATATTCAACAGGAGAGCTGGTGGTGGTAGGTCTGGTGGTGGTGGTGCCTCATCAGGTGCAAAGGGTGGTTCCAGTGGCTCCTCGGGTTCTTCTTCAGGAACAAAAGGTGGTTCGTCTGGGAGCGGAAGTGGCGAAGGTTCCAATGGGGCCCCACCGGCTTATTCTCCAAAGGACCCAAATGCACCCCCAGCATACTCTCCTAAAGACCCTAACAGTGGGAACTCGGGTAATACAGGTAACACAGGTAACACAGGTAACACAGGTAACACAGGTAACTCGGGCAATACAGGTAACTCAAACAGTGGTAGTAACGTTGGTGCTGGTGCGATCGGTGCTGGTGCTATTGGCGCTGGTGCTGCAGCTGGTCTCGCGAGCAGTCATAGTGGATCCAATGGTACATCTTACACGAATTCTACATCCGATACAGAATCTAGCAGTCCAGGGAGCTCTTCAAGCACCTCTTCTGCCACGTCCAGCTCTTCTGCTACGTCCAGCTCTTCATCCACTACCGCTTCACGTGAGAACGCTGGTCTAAGAAACCAGATTGGTCATGGACACATTTTGGGTGGTGTCGGCATTGTCTGCATGTTCCTATGAACCTCATTTGCACTGTTATTTAACATACTTCTCGGAAGCGTTTTATATTTTATTATGTTCGTATAACTGTTAACTCATCGAATGAGTGTTTCTCATATCTCCAAAGAATGTACAGTAAAAGCTCCTCATCCATATATGTGCTTGTTTGCATCCTGTATATTGAATGATATTGATATTTATTTCTCTATATTAATTACAAGGGACTTATATATTATGTGTTTACGATGGTCTGATGACCTATTCGTTAAAGTCATTGATTGGGGGTCTCCCATCTTCACTCTTCATATATGCATCAATCGCAGCAGAAAACGCTGCAAACCCGAGACACCCAACAAGTGCGGCCTGCGGGCCACTCTTGTAAGCGAGACCTCCGCCCGTGATACAACCAGCAGTGATACCATTGTACAAGTCGTTCTTTGCCCTTGTGGACTCTACCACACACTCAACACCTGCATATATCATACCAATGTACCCGAAATTCTTGGCACTCGAGTAAGACCTTTTACCCATATCTGCAAACTGTATTTTGATCTGCTGTCGCATGGGTAAATCGGCCATCTTTTGAACGGCACTTAGATTTCCTCCACTTGGCGTGGGGACATGCAGCGGCGTATCGTAAGCCATGGAGGCCATGAAAAGACCAAATACCCCGCCAAGTGCAAACCCGGTCACACCGCTGATCGCAGCTTTACCAGGGCACGAGGTCATGAAGTTGACCATCATCTCTGCACCACGTTCACCTTGCTGGTCCGGCGTCAGTTCGCTAAATGGCTTATTCTTATGCTCTGGGGGAGCCAGATGCTCCAGTCCAAACCCACGGTACACCATCTTGCCCCTACTACTGTGATATTCCCACCCTCGATGCTTTCACCGTACCAGGTTCATCATCCATCTTCCATTACTTAAACGCAGAATAAAACCTTTTCATTGATAATTTTTGTAATAATGAGACAGGTAAGATAATAGCTGTGACACATGAACAAATTTCGTTATACTAGGGCTACAACGTGAATGTATCTCTATATAGCCGTAGTTTCATATACTGCAGTACTTTGGCATTGATGGCCTCTCTTTTGGCCTTTTCGAAAGAGGTCAAAGTGTGGCCTCTATCGATGGAGAGGGCAATTTTGTCCGTACTGTGTGTTGTATTGGCCATCGCGTGTCGAAGCATCGGATGCTGTAAAACGTTGCTGCGAGGTGGGGTAGCAGTACAGAGATCCTCCCTCGTTCTCGTTTGTGATGACGTGTGCTGTTGGTGATACGTAGACCGCAGCAACGGGAGGGCCGACTCATTTACCGTGTTCACACTGCTGGTACGGCTGACCGTGTCTCTTTCGCAGTCCCCCATCTCAATATCGCTCCCATCGTTGGCAGAGTTCATCGAGACATACGAACTGGATCTTGTATCGCTAGGTCTTCTGGATATTTCATCGTTTGAGGCTGTTGAATTTAGGACTTCTCGATGACCATCATTCGACTCTTGGTCCCTCTTCTGTCGCGGTTCTTGCTCTTGACCAGAGACAGTTTCCTGTTTATTCAATTCCCGGACCTCCTTCATTTGCTTCATAATGCTTATAAGTTTATCCAACAACGAAGCCGCTCCCTCTTCCCCATATGTAAAGTTTGCCCTGAATAAAGATTTTAACGATCGACTTAATCTGCCAAGGGATGAATCAAAGACTGTCATTTTCAGCGGGTAGTAATTCAATTCACCTTGCTCATCACCGTTGGCTATTTTGGTGGTACGAAAAGCCCCAACAGAGATCGTCCCCTCTTTGACGCTCTTTTTCGGGTCAACCACTACAGCGAGATACGGATCTTGGTAAGATTGGTTCAGGTCTTGCGTGCGCATGTCGATACTACTTAACCAACAGTCGTAACCAGGATGTGAATGGTACCAGCCCACAACTTTTACCAACCCCTGCGATGGAACAAACTCGCTCACATACTTGACCATGTATTCGTATGATTCCGCTTGAGCATTAACTCGCGTCTCGGTCCCTAGTACGGGCAGCGCAAAGCTCTGTGTAATAATAAACTGCGAACCAACAGTTGTGCCCACTAGTAGTCCCATAATCTCAATGTCCCCTCCCTCTATCGAGTGTCTTAATATCTGACTAAGTGCCAGTTGCGAAACAAGGACGGAATTGTAATGAAACTGTTTCCCCATCATTGTACCATCATCAGTCCCTCTCTCACTGACGCAATGTCGTATAATCTCATCTTGTGCGAGCGGTGATCTATTCAGTAACTTCGTACAGTCTCCCCCCTGTTCGGATACAGTAGTCGTTGATCTGAAAATTGGCGGCCTCTCGGCTGAAGGCCCCCCCACAGAGGCAGAAGTGACCTCCTTCACCAATTTCTGCAGATCAGATATACTGTGTTGCGAGAGTTTAGGCATATTTGCTGTACGCTTACCTGCAAAGAGGTCATACATTAAAAAGGTGGAACTTTCGTCATAATAGAACAAAAAATATATGTACATATTCAATAAGATTTGCGTTAGAGGGAAGTGTAGACACTTCTGCATTAAACATTAGAAACATAAAAGTGGGTGAGCACGCAAGACTAGGTTTGGGCTTCTCTTCTCAACTCCCCGATATACTCCAAGAACTTACCGATGTTGACGTCAATTCCGTTACGATAAACATAGGAGCTCGACAAGTAGGACGACAGCATTACTTTCAGGTACGACTCCGGAATGTTCTTCAATATTTGGTCCGCGCCGGCGACTTCGGTCAACAATCCTGGTATGATTTTCTTCAATAGCAAATAGTTCCTCAACTTCAAATCGTTCAACCATAACTCCTGGGAATCCACCAAGTCGTCGTTCAATTTGTTGATTGTTAGCGACAGGACGTTTGACAAGTCCGAGATGGGAGTCCCTGAAGCCTGGTTAATGGACCAAAGCTGTTTGAACTCCTGTTGCGCGTTGTATTCAATTCTGCGTTGCACCTCGAGAACGTACTCTTTGTACAGTTCGGTAACGTCTCCGTTGGCCTTGCCGACAAACTTGTTGACGAAATCATCATCACTTAGCGCAAGCGAGGCAAGAACCTCCATAGATGACGATGTAACACCACCTTTATTTGCAGAGGCGTCCTTGAACAGCACACAACCATGCTGTTCAAGTGCGATTTTCGCTGGCTGCGCGATGAACAAGTTGGCACCTTCCACAATGCATGGGATCTTACATTTAGACGTCTTCTCATCTATGAAACAATGTAGATTGTTCAGATTGATGGAGTTTGGTCTACCACCACAGGGGACAAACAGATCCACGCGGTCGACATACTTGAAGATCTCCGTGTGGAACACGTTTCTGAAAGTGGTACCATTGGAAACTATGACACCATTGGGTAGCATGAAGTCCATGTCGTCCACGGATACGAAGAACCCGACGTTGGATAATTTTGCCTTATCGAAGGAGGAGCACATATCTCTCGTTTTGGCCAACCGCATCAACTCCTGCTTGTTGAGACCCTTTGGATCACATAATACACCAGAACCATCTAACAAGCCGACGTACGTTTCGTTTTCCGTACTCAACAGAATCTCATTGGACCCCAAGTCACCATCGGGCCCACCGGTTTGGAACTTGAAAACCTCCTTCTTGGTCAAATTCAAAGTTTCGTACATTTCGGTGACGAACTTTCTCACACCCAAGGAGGTCATACCGTACTCGTCGTGTGGGATACCACCAAGCGTCTGTGACTTACCAGTTAGGAACGATTTCCACCAAGGACAACCTCTCTTCCTTGCGTGGGTGGTGGCCCAGTCTACAAAAGTTGCTGTGCCCTCGTCAGGGCCGAAGAAGAGAATCTCCTCGTGCTTCATGTAGTCAACGTAGGGGTCCTTCAAGGGGTCCTTGATCAATATATCGATCATGGCGTCGACGTATTGGGAGAAAGCGATAAACGTCTTTTTCTTGTCTGTGATACCTGGGTGTAGTAAAATGACACCCTTTGAACCACCCTCTGGGATATCTTTGTTCTTCCGTTGCTGCGTCGAGGCCAGTTGGTAGTTTTCATCAATGGCGGTTCTTGAGTTAGCTTCAAAGATATCTTGTGTCTTCGAGGTTACTATTCTTATACCACCACGGGCAATATCCCTAAACCTGATATGGAACCCTTCAAAAGTGTTCCCAACAACAAAGAAGACACCGTATGGTGTGTCTGGGTATTCCACTTTGGGCATGATCAATTTGGGGTCCAGTCTAAAGGAGACAGCGACTTTCCTTGTGACGTAGAAGTTAGTCTTTAAGATGGATTTGTTGAACAGGTTCAAAGTCTTCAAGATCAAGAAGTCTGGGGAGTCGTTGGGGATGAACTTGTTCAGATACGTGTCGAATTCCTGGTCGTTTTGGAAAGGTTCCAGTTTGGCCAGTCTCTTGTACGATAGGGTTTTCTCCATTCTTTTGTCTTCCTCCTCATTATGGTAGTAAAACAACTGTGCAAAGTTCTTGTACAGTTTGGATACAACCGTGTAATGTTTCTGCAAAGACGCAATGATCAGCTTTGCTGTAAAGGTCTCGTTTCTCAATTTTTTCTTCAAGTTACCAATGATCTCTAGTAAAGTAATATCAGACTGTTTTGGTGCTAAAGTGGCGATCAGGTTTGCGTAATCTGGGCCAAGCCTGTTGATGAAGTGGTTGATGAAGATTGCTGCAATGTGAGCGTAGATGGCCTCCTGTGGTGAGAATTGGCGTTGCTCGTAAACTGGGATGAAGAAGCTGTTGGGGATAGCAAACAACAAGGACGCCTCTCTTTCGATCTGCCTGATGCTGTCCTCTATGTCCTCTGGCACTACGTTTTGTTGTTCGCGCTGTTGGGACTTGTTCAAGTACACGGAGTAGATGGTGACATCGTTAGCAAAGGATTCGACGTAGAATTTCGAAGGTCTAAGCTTGTAGTAGTGGAACAGCGAGTTCAAAGCCGAGTAGTAGTGTTTTGTCGTGAACGACCTGTACGCGACCAAGAATCTAATCTCGTCTTTATTGGCCTGTGATGGAGTGATCTTAATCACGGGACCCTCTCTCTCCTTGACCAAATTAATTAGCAAAGAGTACAATTTTTTCGTCTCTGCGGACAAGATCTGAATCATCGTCTTGTCGCTGATAGAGTCGATTTCACCCACGGAACCTTGGACGTATTTTTGAGGGGAAGCAGATGCCGCCGCGGCAGCAGACTCCTGAGAACCTGGGAAGACACTTTTGTAAATGAAGGTCAGTTTCATATTTGAGTTTGGCGCCCAGAAGGAGACCAATCTGTGACTCTCATCATTGTCTAGGAACAGGTTATCGATCTGAGAATCCAGTTTGTAAGGGGTGTTGACGTCGTTTGACTCCAAAAAAATCGCATGGCCCTCCTCCGTGTGGATCTTCTTCTCAATGGTCAAGTAGTCGTTCACTGCACTCTCTTGAGTATTCCCCGATTTGTCCAAAATACTCTTCTCTGCAAAGGATTCCAATTTAGCGGAGTACAAAGTCAAAATAAGGTTACTGAGCACCTGTGGGTCCTCCTTCGCGAAGAACACATCATCGATCCCCAATTCCGTGTAAAACCATTCAACTTCTTGCTCAATGAGGTCATCGGGGATAAACCCTTGCTGGTCAAGCAAATCCACCACTTGCTCCCTTTGCAGATCCTTCCCTGGGAAATCGAAAACATGGTAATCAGACAGTGACGATATTGAGAGTGACGCAATATCCGGTGTTTGCAACCTTCCAGTTGCACCTAAACGGTCCACGTAAACCATCTTGGTGTGTATATATTACTTATATCTTTACGTACAAGAGGGGAGGAACACCAAAATATGCAATCCAATCGACTTCTCGAGAACTCAAACCCTCAACCACCTTCCCCCCCCACTTATATACTGTTGCAACACGCTGCGGGGTGGTCGAGTGGGGGGACTTCAATTGCCGTTGTTGTTGAGGCCTTCAACCTATCACAACACCCTTCCCTCCTCATCCTTCCTCATCCCTCCTCCCCCTCTCGACATGTGTTGCAATATCCCTCAGGCGGGTGGGGGAGGGGGGTCGAAAAGCGACCAGAATGCGCGGCGCTACCATGCGCTGTTTTTGCACCCTGCGCCCCGAACGCGGAGTGCTGCATTCCCGCGTTCTCGGACCTCGGTGTTTGATCTGCGCGGTGTTTGTGCTCTGCCGTTTTGGGACAGCGGGTGTGTTCCCACGGTAACCGGGCCCCACCTTATCCTATTGCAAGGCCGAGACGATCTAGATAGAGATGGCACTGTTGTGGAAGTAGAGGGCATTGAATGCCGCTCCAGATAGCTGTTGTGTTGTTTACGGCGTGATAAGATAGCACGTTGAGGTTTGATGCCCGTTCTTCTATCTTGGTGGTAGATACACACGATAATATACAGTTTTCGCAGAGCAGTCTTAGTTTCATTGCAGTAGTTTGGCTCTGTCAGGGTGGATGCCGTGCGGTAGTGTAGAGCTGCTGCCCTTGGTGCTGTCCTTGGTGTCGGCTGGCCCCGTGGGGGCGCGGCCGTCACCCTTGCTGCTGTTCTTCAAGATCAGTTTGGTCATCCGGTCCGATCTTTCAGCAGCCATCTTCTCGTTCTTGGTGCGCAACTTCTCAAGTCTGTCCTGAGAGTTCCCACCACCGCCTACAGTAAGCTCCACGTTGATCTTGAAGCCGTCCCGTATGCTCGTCTGGTGTTGCAGCAGGGCAATGTCCATACGTTTCTGTATATTCTGTGGGTCTTTATCCCCATCGAACTCAAGAAACGCAATCTTCTTGTCGTTACGTACACGGATATGGTCAGGTGCACTGTTCTTGAAGTGTGCCTTTAACTCGTCAGCGGTCACGTCCGCGGGCAACTGCCCCACAAAGACTAGAAACCTGTTACCACCACGTACACCGCCGTTACCTTTGCCCTTCTTCCCTCTCCTCGTCTTCCGCTTCTTTTTCGGTGGTTCTGTACTACTACTACTACTCTCAACGGGACCAGTTGCCACAGCAGTGTCCTCTGGTTTCGGCTTCTGATTCCTGAACTGCTTCGCCTTAAGCTGTTTCTTTGTCAATTTCTCAACCCCCATGGCTTTCCTACAGCTTGCGTACGGATCTCAACGGCACCTCTCTCTCCCCTCCCACTGTAAGAGCTCATCGCAAGAGAATTCAAGATGAAAAATTTTTTTTTATCTCAAATTTTCCAGTTATAATAGATAAGAAGGGTTCACGTCGAGAGACCATTGGTTCATCAAGAAGTAGTCTGCTCCAGCTGCCAGTTCTACAGCACGCTCCAATGGTCAGCTACAAGGAACTCTGCGCGGTGTCGCAGGCAGTGATAGTCGGCACCACGTGTTTCGTCAGTGGTGTCTTCTACAACAACCTGTCGTACGACTTCCACATCTTGTTCCCAGGTTCTTCCCCGATCACAGATGAACACTTCGCCAACTCGTTGCGCCACTACCAACTGCTGTACGGGACTCACAGGTTTTTGGTGTACACTTTAGGGGTGATCGCGATGCTGGGTGTGCTGGCACACGTCGTGCGCACGTATAAACCAAACCCGGAACTGCAGTACTTCGAGTACGGGTCCTTGATTCTGTACATCCTCGGCGTGTGCATCTTCATCACGAACATCAAAACGGGGATGGAATGTGCCATCACGCACCAGTGGGGGGAAGTCACCGAGAACGAGGGGTTGGCCGTGCTCGGTTGCTCCAACATTATCATGATCGCCATCTTCACTGGGGTTCTGTTCATCCAGTTCGGGCTGTGGTACTCCACTAACGACTACGAGAAGAGATTGAAGGCTTTCCAAGAGGAGGAGGAAGCGGAGGCGAAGGCAAAGGCAAAGGAGTCTTCCACCAAGAAGGGCAAGAGAAACAGCAACAACAAGAAGAATAAATAAGACTCCTTGTGCTTCTCATCTCTCCAAGACACCTCAAACTGTACGTACAACTATGTATACGTGTGTTACTACTTCTAGCAATAAAATATTATTATAATCTACAAGCTTTACAGTGTTGCCACTCCAGAACAACCCGTCGCACACGTTCACACACTCTCATCCCCCAATGGCTACACAACCACTGCAACCGTACAGAAACAGAGCCGACGAGATAGCCCGTTGCGAGCGCGTTCTCGGTGCACAGAACTTCAAACCCTACCACAGGCGCGGGAACAAGACGACCGCTTACACGTTCACGCTGGGCAGGACCCGCTACGTGTTGACGGTACCCTTGCAGTACCCGAAGTACGCGACAAAATTGTCCCTTGCACAAGAACAGGGCCCAGGGGAGCCACAGAGTCTCGCGGTGACCAACTTCAACGGGACGAACCGCGTCGAGATGGAACTGCTCGCCCAGATCAACTTCCTGAACGAGTCAGGGGCCATACTGCAGAGACCGCAGCCGCAATACAGGGCGCTGCGAAGACAGCAGCAAAGTTTCTACAAGCAGTTTGCTGAACAAGGCGTGTAGGGACGCACATCGCGTCGTGTCACATCGCATCTTCACCGAGAATGTTCCTCTGTTTACGTTTCTAATAGTAAAATGTATATAAAATTTTAAGTCTCTGTGATACACAAGTACCACTTGACACGGTGTTCCGTTGGCAGGGCCTCGTTACCTCTTGCACCCAGTACAACACACTGCAAATTTGGTGGTGACACACTCCCTAATGAGTAAGCGTCGCAGTTTGGGCAGAACGGATCTCTCTTGGGATTGCATGAAGGGGACCGCCCGATCGGATACAGATGAGTACGATATTGCTCAGACAGGGCTGCTGCTCGTGGGCACTGGTCTGTCGTCCTCCCCACTGCAGGGCAAGTCCATGCCCATTGGTAACTCGACTTTCTCGACGTACAACACGCTGTCAGATCTCTCGTTGATGTCGTCACAGACAAGTGGTGAAGCATTGCCGCCAGTGGTGGAGTACAACGCGAAGAAAGTACCGGATGAGAGGATCGTGGATACCTTATTTGATCAGTTCTTGCAAAGTGGTGTCTTCTTCTGGGGTACCGCGGAACAGAATCTGAGGGATATACCACTTGCCAGGAAATGGGAACTGATCTGCAACGACCATAATTTCAACAAAACTGCCAAGACAGGTAATGACGAGAAGACATCAGGGAACAAACTCCGTAAGCTGCTGGCAGGCTGGACCAATCTAACAGATCAACAATTGACCCAACGGCTGCACCAGTTAGAGAAACTGCTGCGACAAAGTGCGGATCGTTTGGAATTCGTTCAACTCCCTGGAGTCTCTCAGTTGCTGTCGCTGACGCCAAGAATAAACGCTTTGAATCATTATGTGTTTTTGAAATGCTTTGCCGCTGTGATAGTGGAGGACAAAGTCGCGGATGAACTCGTACACGACGAGCGCTTCCTCAATTTCTTAAGGGACACAATGATCGGTGAAGATCAATCGCTTCGGAACAAACTACAATCGTGTAAAATATTGTTGATGTTGGCATACCAAGACGATTCATGCGGGCATGAAATAGTTTGGAAGTTGATCAGTCCAATACAGACGTCCTGGATAGACGAATTGACCAATATTGCACAAAATCCAGTTTCTCATGCACAAGCGCATATCCAGGGGAGAGTATTGTACATTACTGCTGCAAAACCCATGGACCTCGTATACGATCATCTTTCTACGTGTCTTTGTCTTCTAAACTCGATCCTGGAAGCCTCGGTAGCTCTCAATGTCAAATACAACATACTAAAGTCACTCAAGGATGCAGGGATCCATAATTTTTTTTACAGCCTAGATGCTATCGATTCACCTTTGGTATTTAACCAGGTCAAAATATACAAAGAGAAGGAGGAACAAGCATTGACTAAGATTAACGCCACTAAAAATGGACCATTCTTGCCAAACCTGGTGTACGGCACCACATTGATGTTGCTTATAGAAAAATCTACTGGGACGCCCTTAGAGGTTTCCATGGGACAGTTATTTCAGTGTCTACTTGACATTTTGGAAAATAGGGCATATTCTGAATCTCTACGACTGTTCAATGCCATCATTGTATTACTAACATTCTTTATCAATAAATTTACTGACAGCACCCGAAATGCAACACTGCCGCGTATCACTGACGACTCGTTGAAGCCCATGTTTAACGAATCATTCGAAAATCTGATGGACAGTTTGCAATCAGACGAGGTAGCTGCAAGGGCTATGGATCAATTAGAGGAATCGGAAAAGAAGGTCTCGCAGTTGACTGATAAACTAAAGAAAATCCAAAGGCAAACAAACGTGGAGAGGGGTAGAACCCACAAGGAGGAAGACGTCTTTGAAGAATTGGAGCAGGTTAAAGTTATGTTAGATGAGAAGGAGATTGAACTCGGGGCATTAACACTCCAAAATAAAAGGCTCGAAGAACAACTTAAGGAAAAGACAAAAAAATACGACCAAACTATTGCACATCAAACGCTATATCCAGAAAAAAATACAAGACGGGGTATCAATCTCTTCGAACATATAAAACCATCGCAAGCCCACTTAAAGCGGACCGGGTTCCAAAAAGGTTCCAGAAAGGTCTCTTTGAAATCGAGTAGAAGAATAAACGCGCTTTCGTCGTTACTGGAAAGTGACGACGACAATGGAAAACAGGACAATTCCAATATAAAGGGGTCTGTGTTCTGTGACTCGGCGTCATCCCTGGGTAATATTTCAGACAATGATCCTGGTGTATCCGACGAAAGTAGTATAGCTTTGTCTCGCTTTGCCTCTTCTACAAGCATAGACAATAATATTCCAACCCGGTCGTCCTCTAATATTCAAACGTCTTTGGGGCAGGATGAAAAACCTATAACGTCTGCTTATATTTACTCCCATGCTGCGTCAAATACAGCTCATAAACAACCTTCTATGCATTCTGATGCTACATTTACTGGCGTGTCTGGTCACATACTGGACTCTAACCATTCTTCAAATATTTCATTGGTTGGTGGAGAGTTGTTAGATAGAAACAATGGCACTCCTTCCACTTTTACAAAGGAGGTGGCACCGCCTCCACCACCTCCTCTCCCTCCCTTTCCAATGTCTACAAACTTGCCCGTTAACGCAAGTACTGAATCTCTACCTCCACCTCCTCCACCTCCTTTGCCTCCTGGCTTAAAGGCCAATGCCATGGATAACGGAATAATGATACCTCCACCTCCACCTCCACTTCCACCAGTAATGGGACCCGCATCAAGCAACTTTTCAAATGATGATACGGTACTCAACGTTGTAGACAAGTCTAATGTTACAGGTGGAATTGCGAAGCCAGTCAAAAAATTGAAGCAGATTCATTGGGATAAAGTTGAAGATATTGAGGATACGATATGGCACAATGAGGAAATTAGGAGGGACACATTGAAGCATCTACAACATGATGGTGTACTAAAGGAGATCGAAAGTACTTTCAAAATTAAAGAGGCAGGCCCTATTGCGAAAAAGAGTTGTGCAACCGAGGGGAGCGCTTCCAAAAAATCTGTTTCGTTTCTCTCTCGAGACTTAGCCCAAGCATTCGGTATTAACCTACACATGTTTTCGAATCTCTCAGTGGACGAATTTGTGAAGAAAGTACTAGGCTGTGACAATGACATTATTAAGAATGTCCCCGTACTAGAATTCTTCAACAGAGAAGAGCTCGGAGCAATATCGTCCAGTACATTGAGAAAGTATGCCCCTTATTGCGTGCAGTATTTCCCTGAACCGGATGCAAGCAACCATACAACGTTCGAGCCTTTGCCACCATTGGAAAGAGGTGATGAGATATTTCTAAAACTGTGTTACGTGTTACGTGACTACTGGTCCGTCAGGTCTCATTGCCTTCTAGTCGTTTGCACGTACGAAAAAGACTACTACGATATTGTTTACAAGTTGCAAAAACTGGAGGATGCCATGCGTAGATTGAAAGAGTCAACTGCTTTACAGAATTTTCTGTACATCATTATAGAGATTGGGAATTACATGAACACTAAAGCCGCTTCTGGGGTAAAGATCAGTTCGTTGAATAAGCTGGTTTTCATCAAGTCTAGCGATAATAAAAACCTGTCTTTTTTGCATTATATTGAGAGGTTGATTAGGACGAAGTACCCAGACATATACAGATTCGTGCACGATTTGAAGACTGTGGAAGATCTGGGGAAGCTTACCTTGGACCAGTTAGAGCTAGAATGCAGTGAATACATCGGCAAGATTCGTAAAATGGGGCATGCGGTAAAGAAGGGACCGTTATCTGATCCAGCGAAACTGTATCCCGGTGATATGGTTTTGAAGAAAATTAGGTTTAAAGCGCAGAGGGCCAATTCGAAAGCCCAGCTACTAGAGAGTCAAATGAAGCTATCCTCTAACGACATGAACCAGTTGATGAAGTACTACGGTGAGGACCCGAAGGATGCCACGACTAAGAACCACTTCTTCACGAGTTTCGCCGAATTTCTTCAACTGTTCAAGAAGTGTTCTAGGGAGAATATTGAAAGAGAGGAGATGGACAGAGTATACGAGCAGCGTCGCAAGCTGCTAGAGGACAAGCAGAGTAGTCGCTCGAAAAGCGGCAAAGGGAATTCCGCGGCGGCAGACGCCGCGGGCGGTAACGAAGACGACGACGAGAACGAAGATGAGGAGGACGCCGTGGATAAACTACTGGACAAGCTCCGTGAGGTGGCGAAGCCCGTGGGCAAACCGAGAGAGAGGCGCACGGACGACGCTGAGAGCAAAAGCGACAGTTCTGCTCTGTTTGAGCGGACGCAGGCGATGCTCAGCGAGATCCAGAACATATAGCACGTATACATTCTATTCACGGATAAGATACCAATATACGCCTCTCGTCGTCCCCTCTAGCGGCCTTCTGGTCCATCTATGTGTCAAAGTATGGTGTAATTCCTCTTCTTTGTAGAAGTTGTTAAATAGCGGGTGGTTCCAGCGTCCCTGTTAGTGGACCACTTCATGTGGTTAAACTTGACAGGCCGGTCTTGACGTATGGTTGGTCTTTCGGTGGCTGTAGGTCTGTCCCTTGGTGTCCCCATTGGGTGCGGTGTTGCTCTAACGGGTGCCTTTTGGGTCGTCATGCAACGGCGGCTACAGCGAGAGGACGTTCGAGATCTGCTCTTGCAGCAGGAGATCGATGGTGATGGCGATGCGCAATTCGACACGCTGCTAGACGCCGTCTGGTTGGGGCCCATGAGTCACACGGCCCCCTCCGCGTACACCCCTGCGTACCGTCGTCAAATTACAGACGAAACCAGCGCGAGTAAGAACGGCGCTTCGAGCAAGTACCAGACGCCACCGTCTCAGATAGCCTCCGAGAGTATACGCAGCGACTCGTGCCCCTACGACCTGATGGTGCCTCTACTTGAAGGGGAGCGGGCCCCACGAGACGGACAGCTGCTTCGGAACCTCTACAGGCAGGACTTTGGGTCTTACTATCCTCGTCGGGACTCTCGGGAGGTAGTATTACCTCGTTGAGGGGGAGGGGGTATTTGAACTTAGCATTGCTCTACGTATTGAGTACGTGTTCTATATACAGTGTGTGTGTGTGTGTGTGTGTGTGTGCCAGGTATGCACTTCTTTAGTAGCTGCTCAGGTTGAAGGAGTTTTCCGACAAGAGGTCCACCTGCTGGTCCCCCACGGTGAGGCTCCACTCATGGATGAGGAACTCCTGGTTTCTGTTCTGTCTGTCTGCGACGAGTTTCACCACACCCACGGCGTTTGGTTTGTCCCCCCTGATGTAGAACTTGATGTCTATCTCACCTGCTACAGGGTGCAGTTTCCCATACACCCAGGGTACTACACCTGCAAACTGGATATCCTGGCCCAAAAGGGCCCTCGTTGCTCCAGACCGTCTCAATTGGTACAGAGTGTTGTCGATGATAGGGTTCTCTACCTTCTCGTAGTTGAAGATCATGGCTAGAGAGGCTACCATCAGCGCGCTGAACCCGAAAAACCCCCACCGCAGCTTGTACCTGTCCTTCAGCGGGTTGGGCAACTCCCTATCTACCCGTAAGGGCCGCTGCTGTTGCATCAACACCTTCACCGCTGAGAAACAGCGGACCCCACGGACCCCGCGGGCCACGTTGCACGCACCAGCCAACGGCATACCTCTCACAGTTACACGACCTAGCAGAAACATCACCAATGGGGAGAATAGCAGGGCAGTTAGAGACGTACAGTGGTCCAAGAGAGCAATGAAACAGGTCAGTAACCAGCGATCAGTGTCAGTGATCAGTGGTGAACTCCGTTTGAATATAATTTTGTTCAAGGCGACCTCGAGGGACAGAGACAGACCTGGACGTCCCGGTAACGTTGTCTGGGTACTAGCCTGTGTATCGACATCGTGATCGAGAGTACTGGGCGATGGCGATTGTATGTTTGTGCTGTTGTTGTGTGTCTGTCTGCACGATATTATCAGATTTACTAACAAGAGAGAGAGACCAGGTGCGATGAGGGGAGGGAGCAACCCCCTCCCCTCATCGCTAGGTTCTTTCGAATTTACAGATAGGTAAAGTGGTGCACTGTGGGGTGGACTTGCTGCTGGTCTCTGCGTGCCTCGCTGGGATCAAGCGCAACACGGGGCTCACAGTGAATGTGGACCGCTGGGAGAACGCGGAGGCGAAGAAGTACACAAGGAAGTACCTAAACGTCGGGGAGTCCCTCTACGACTACGCCGTGGCCTCCATGGCCAGCTCGAAGTACTGCAAGCGAGAGTAGACAGTATAGCATACCTATACCTATATCTATAGTACATATTATATAATAATATAGCGCATTATCGGAACTGACAGGGCGCAGCGTGTTGAGTGCTGTTCAAGGTCTCGGTGGCACTGTACTCGAGCTGTACAGTTGTGTGTTGGTGAGCAGTGCTATGAGGTCGATGTACGGGGATGACTCGACAGCGTTGCCCTTTACACCGGAGCTTTCCGACGAGTTATGGCAAAGAGTGGTCAAAGTGTACACGGACGATATCGGGACTGCGCTGCCCCAGCTGCGGCTGCAGAGGCTGATCGACCTGTTGGAGCACACAGAGTGGCTGTACGAGCTGTACCTGTCCTGCCTCGGGAAGGATCAGAACATGGACGCGCTAGGGTCCTTTATCAACGGCTGCTTTTACGTCTACTTGGTCATGCCGCAGTCGATACAGTTCCACACCCGGAACAGAGCACATACAGTGTACAGCGATGTGCGGGCTCTGTATGAGTCGCAGGTGAACATGACAAACGTGCTTCTGATGGTTAAAGAGGAAGTTCAGGTCGTTTTGGAGTCGCAGTGGGATTCCGCGTCGTTGAACGAGAGGATCCCAAGGAACCGTGCGTACTCTGTGCCAGACGAGGCACGGGTCGTCCAGAATTTGGACAAATTGACCTTGCAGAGTCCGACAGAAACTCGCGGTGGGAGACCCCGATCGCAGAAGAAACAACTGTTGCAACTGCCACGGCCTGGTAACGTCCCTGTGCACAGCGATAGCGAGTTTATAGCAGAGCAAGGAATCAGTTTGCACGGAGATGATTCAGGCTGGAGTGATCTTGATGATCAGAGTTCCCCCCTGTGGAGGGCTCCACAACTCGAACCAAACGATCAATTGAAACTGGCCGCAGAGGTCCACGATCTCCCGCCGGGGGCGATTTCCCGTGGAAGTGATGCTGACGAGGAAGAGGACGTCGACGACTTGGAAATTGGGTACGAAGAGATGGGAATCTACGGATTGGCACACCATAGTGTGGCCCCTCCACAGCATGCCCCCCCACCAGTGCCTTTATCCTCACAGAGTCCAATAACCTCAGGAGGCACTCCTGCAGCGATAGACGATTTGATGATGAGAAGGAGGCGGACGCACACTATGACACAAATGACACCGGCTGCACAGACGGTCCCTCCTGGAGGCGCTCACGACAGGTCCTTTAAAGATTTCACACCGGATAGATCTCTAACGCACAGGAAGAATTCTTACCACTCGGTCTACATGCTGGAGGAAAGTGAGTCCTCACAGGGGAACCTGTATTACGATGAGTCTAATGCGTACATACAGAGTCTAGAGCGGTTGCAAAAACAGAGTATAATAACCGCACCGGAACTCTTCTCGATCCTGTCAAACGAACAACAGTCGAAACAACTGCTACTGATCGATCTGCGGCTGGACTACAGATACAACACGAGTAAAATAATAGCACCAAACACGGTCCATATTGATCCCAAAATGTTGTGGAACAGCAACTCGGGGGCCCCCATGTATGAGATCACGGAGTTGGAAAGTAAATTGAACAACCCGTTGTTCAACAGGCGCGATGAGTTCGACTACGTGGTCTACTTTAGCGATATGAAAACGTTTATGAAATTGAACTTCGACTACCATTTCACTTTCTTCTACCTCCTCAACACGGCAAGAGGTAAACCCCTCAAATGCGTACCAACCGTTCTGTTGGGCGGATACGAGAAGTGGAAGAAAGTTATCTTGGAATACGGCAAGCAATACAATATATGTGTGACAGACTACCTGGTAAGGATCACGGAAGGTGAAGATGATACGCCTGCACGGCACGATTGCCAAGAGTTGCCCTACCGGCAGCAGAATTTTGCTGGGATAAATGGACCAGGCGCAGTGGAACCTTGGAAACCTCATGAAGTGCCAGCTACGATAAGGAAGAGGCCACCGCCACCGCCACCAGCGTCTGTACCCCAGTCCCCAGATGTCGTCCCAGTGATACCCCCCAGAATCATGTTGGATTCGAAGGTGTCGCAACATCGTGCTCCATTTCAAAGTAATTTGAACTTTGTAACGGGACAGATCTTAGAGGCAGACGAGGATACGGCGCTGCAAGTGGCACCGACGAAGAGAATCCAACAGGAACCATTCAGATCGGCGACAAATGGACTGCACGAGACGTACTCAATACCGACAATAGAACAAAACCCGAACATTTATGTGTCCTTGTCTATTACAGGATTGAGAAATCTCGGGAACACATGTTACATCAACAGTATGATACAGTGTCTTTTCGCAACGAAGTCGTTCCGTAACCTTTTCATATCGATGAAATATAAGGAGTTTCTTAAGGAGGTGGCACCAAAGCCTGGAGCAAATGGGTCACAACCTGTAATCTCGAGAACTTTCTACATCCTGTTCAAAAAAATGTATTTGAACGGTGGGTGTTCTGTGGTTCCGATATCCTTCTTGAAAAGCTGCAGTCTCCTGCGTCCCGACTTCAAGATCCCAGATGACCAACAGGATACAACGGAGTTTTTGATGCTCATCCTGGATAGACTGCACGATGAACTTTCAAACCAAGATGCTGTAGTCAACGAATACCCAGATTTGATTCTTT
This sequence comes from Huiozyma naganishii CBS 8797, assembly GCF_000348985.1. Lineage (NCBI taxonomy): Eukaryota > Fungi > Ascomycota > Saccharomycetes > Saccharomycetales > Saccharomycetaceae > Huiozyma > Huiozyma naganishii. Next base: position 395,170 of record NC_035933.1, on the reverse strand, counting down.
ACGATGAGAAAAAGCTGAACGTGCAGAATAAAGAGTACAAGAAGTGGTTTGATAAGAGTGTGATAGGGAATGGGTTATCGCCTATCGACGACATTTTCCAAGGTCAGATGGAGAACAGTCTTCACTGTCAAAGATGTGGCCACTCATCCTTCAATTATTCCACATTTTACGTTCTTTCGCTGGCAATCCCCAAAGCTACCTCGTCGACCTTTTCGAGATCCAAGAGAGTCAGCTTGGAGGAGTGTTTGAATATGTACACCAGCGACGAGGTGCTTTCCGGAGAAAACGCATGGGATTGCCCCAACTGTTGTAAAATAACCAAGGATTACAAGGGCATGGTAGAGAAGACCAAGAGAAATAAAGCGGCCAGAGACACTCTGTCGCCTGGATCTTCGTCGTCGAGCTCTAAGAAGGGTAAACTGTTCAGCTTCTCTTTGCATCACAGACACCACCATCGTTCGGAACTTGGCGAACTGAATGTTTCCAAAATAAACAGGTCGCTGTCTCCCTTCAGGGTGCTAGGTGGGTCAAGCAGCAAGAGTGTGAGGAAATCCGAGGATTCGCATAGTCGCGCTGATGTGGATGCACAGCGTGACATAGATGAGTTGCGGGAAATGAAGGAGGAGATGAAACAATGGAAATCAAAGAAACTGTTTACGATAAAGACCTTAAATTTCATCCGAATGCCACGGACTTTAATAATCCACCTTTCCCGTTTCTACTACGACCTGACGAAGAAAAATTCAACGATCGTAACGTACCCGTTGATTCTGAACATAGTGTTGAAGAGCAACGAAGTAGTTAAGTACAAACTGTACGGTGTTGTGAACCACACGGGTAACCTGATCAGCGGGCACTACACTTCTATCGTGGACAAGCAACTGGACCACAGTTTGAATTCGAACGGGGACGGCTGGTACTATTTCGACGACGAAGTTGTGAAACGGGAGACCAGGCACGGAGACGTAAAGCACGGTGTGATGAAGATATCTAGTAGTGACGTTTATGTACTGTTCTACGAGAGGATATAGAGTCCACACATTTTAATCGATATTGTCATTTCGTTCAGTTATATAACTATGATAGACATAAAAGTTGATAATTTCGATTAAGAAGTAAATAACATCTCCCTCAAACTCTTCCCTGGACGTTTACAGTTGATAAGAATATAAAACAAGCTTCGTGAAGATAAAAAGATAAGTCACTTGGAAGTAAAAGTTGTCTGGGGTGGGGAGGGGGAGGGCGGTCAGACACCGAAAGTCTTGATGTAAGCCTTTGTTTTCGCGGACTCAGCAGCTCTCTTCTCGGCATCCCAGCCGAGTTCGTCACCAATCAGATTGACCGTTGGGTCGACTGCGTTCAGTGCCTCTCTGGCGTCAAGAAACGCAAATCTAGATCTTCTCAGCAAGAAGTCCAGTGCCGTTCTGACGTACTCGAAGCGAATACAGTACTTCAGTTCCGCGATGGTGAAAGGGTAGTCAAACGCGTTTGCATCCATGTTCTTCACTTTGTCGTCGCCGTCGCCATACAGTCCCACTGGAAGTTTACTAGACTTATCCGCCTCAAACATCTCGCAGATGATTGGTGCTCTGTCTCCGTAGTTGTTTGCCAGGTGTTCGGCGAGGGAGTCCTCTAGAGGTGCGTACCTCTGTTGCAAGTACGCTTGGAAGTTTAAGTTCCAGTGTTGCGCACCGATTAGCTTCGTCTTTCTTGTGGTGCATGGTTTCAGTCCTTGGAATTTCCCCACTTTGATCACCTCGTCGACTGTCTCCTCAGCCATCTCTCTGTAGGTGGTCCATTTCCCTCCTGCAATGGTGACGAGTTGGGTAGGTGACGTGAAGATGAAGTGGGACCTGACAAGCCCCTCAGTCTGGCCGCTTCCTGCGGATCCCTCGGCGACACGAGGGTCTCTGACAAGCGGTCTGATCCCTGCCCAGGCGCTGAGCACGTCCTCTCTGCGTACCGGGAACTGTATGTAGTGTTGCAGTTCTTGGAGGATATCCTGGATGTCTGCTTCTGTGGGGGATGGATCCCTGGGCACCTGTTTCAGAGGGATGTCTGTGGTCCCTGCGATGACTTTCCCCTGCCATGGGAGGAAAAACATGACTCTCCCGTCGGAGGTACTTGCATCTAGGAGACCCATCTCAGAAGGGCAGTAGAAGGATGGGAGTGTGATGTGGACCCCCCTTGATGGGACAACCATCTTTGGGTTTCTGACTGCAATAAGAGCGTTCTCTGGTGTCGCCTTTTCCGGTTCCTTCTCGGGTAGTCCCTGTGGGTTAGCGTCCATTTGGAGGATTTTGTCGCTGTAGGGGCCCGTGGCGTTGACTACGATCTTAGCGTTGACCGTGAAAGTCCCCCCAGTTTCTTGGTCCTCCACTTTGGCGCCCGTGATGACCCCCGTTGTCTTGTCCTTGATCAATTGTTCCACTGAGACGTAGTTAGCCACGGTAGCGCCGCGTTCCACCGCAGAGATGGCGAGCGTGGCGCACAGCCGCGAATCGTTGAAGATCCCATCGTGGTACACTAGCCCCATTTTGAGTTTCTTCTGGTCAAGCATCGGTGCGATGTGGCTAAGGTTCTCCCTGGAGAGCAAGTACGAGGACTTGAGGTTCTGCGCGCCGGCGAAGAAGTCATACATTTTGCACCCTGCGTAGAAGTAGGGTACCTTCCAGTACTCGTACACAGGTATGATGATCGGTAGGATCTTGGTGAGGTGTGGTGCCGCGTACAGCAAATGTGCACGTTCGTTGAGAGCCTCGACGACGAGGTCGAGTTGCGGTTTCGACAACTCGAACACGGCCTTCTCCAAGTACCGCACACCTCCGTGTGCCAGTTTCGTCGATTTGGAGGACGTCCCCGCGGCGAAGTCCGCTTTCTCTACCAGTGCAACTTTCAGCCCACGCAGAGATGCATCCAAAGCGACCCCAGTACCCGTGGCCCCGCCGCCGACGACGAGTACGTCGAACTTCGTATCCTGTAACCGCTGCAGCACCTTTGCACGGTCCGGTGCAGCAGCCGCTGCCGCTGCCGCGGCAGCAACCGCTTCAGGACCTGTAGTCCCACTGTCCCCGTAGTCGTCCCATATGGGTCTTCTCTGTGTGTTCACAGCCCAGACGGGCCCCCGTCCTGCAACACCGCCCAGCAGGACGGCCCACTTGTGTCTTGTCACAGCTCTGAACATGTGTAGCTCAGCTGTTGTAGTTCTGGTAGTTGTAGTTGTAGTTGTGCTCGTCAGTCGTTGCTCCCTCGACCCCTTTTATATAAATCTACGGACGTTACATAAGCGAATGGCGTGCATCCGTTGCAACAGCGCCGCTGAGAGCCACAGGGAGAAAGTAGTCGTAGCAGTAGTCGCGGTAGTGCCGTCGTTGTTGCGGTTCCCCGTTTCCCCGAGGCAGCCGGTTCCGCGACGACGATTCGTCACCTGTCACTTGACGTCGACGCAGACATCCGCGTAGCTGTAGCTGTAGCTGTAGCTGTAGCTGCGGCTGTAGACCCAGCTGTAGACCCAGCTGTAGACCCGTAAACCCGCCAGCGCTGGTTAATCCGAAATGCCCTTGCGCTTGGCACGCTTGAGTTTCTTGCGGATGACGAAGGTTGGGACGCTGCAGACGAAGTTCTGGAGCAGGCTGAGGACGATGGACAGCGAGCAACAGAGTGCCACCGGGTGCAGTGCGTTGATCATCTCGTTGAGGAGGTGTTTCGGGTACGGGTGTGTCGTGGAGAGCAACACGATATCGAGGTCGTCGACTGTTGCGGAGAGACAGTCGAACAAGTGCAACGCCTTGCGGCGCAAGTTGCGGACGTTGCTGCGAACCTCGGAGTGCGTGACCGCGCCTCCACCGCGGTCAGAGTGCCAGTGCACGACGTACACGGTGTCACCGTTACCGACAAGCGTTCCCAGAACGTACAGTAGTGCGTAGTTCGATTCGCTTGAGAGGTCAGAGTACACGATGTAAGTGTCTGCTTGTGGAGAGGCACCTTTCCCGCGCGTGAGCAATTCGACGGCACGTACGTACCCTCCTTCGACGTCTCGGACATCGATCTTCTCTTGGGACTCACCGTGGTCAGCGTCGTACTGCCGGATCCAGGGCTCCGCGGAGCTGATCACCTCGTTGATGCTCACGCAGAAGTTGGGCAAAGTTTTCGTCCCCAGGTCGTACGTAAACTTCTCGTCGATCTCCGCGTCGTTCTCCACGTCGCTCACTTGTTCCTCGTCGGATTCCTCGTCGGATTCGGAATCTTCGTCGTCATCCCCGTCATCGTCTTCGTCATCTTCATCGTCATCTTCATCATCTTCGTCATCTTCCTCCTCCTCTTCCTCCTCTTCCTCCTCATCATCGTCATCCTCGCCACGGCCCTTGCCGTTCTTGTAGTCCACTCTGTAGTGGTGCAGCCGCATCGACGGGTCCTGTCTCAGGACGGTCCACTTCAAGAACTCCTCCTCGCGGATCCTGGACGACGCCCGCGACGAAGTCCGCGACCGCGACCGCGAGAACGATCTCGAACGGGACCGCGACCGTGAACCTGACCTAGAGCGGGACCCTGAGTTCGAGCGCGCCTCTGCACGCTTCGCGTCCCTGCGCTTCATCCGGGACCGACCACGCTCTATCTGCTCGCTGTCGAATTGAACGGCCCCGGCACCAGCTCCAGCACCTGCACCTGTACTTGTAGCCACGCCAGTGGCTGCTGGTGTGTGAGGTGCTACTTCTGGCCTCGTAGTCTTCTCAGTGCCCTCCCCCAGGCCCTCCCCCTCCCCTGCTCCCCGCCCCAGCTCCTGCTCGATGTGCGGACTGTCCACGACAGACCCATCGGCCTTCGTCAACAGAATGCTCGCGTGGTTCCCCTGTACCTGCTCCATGACCTACTCACTCACAACCCGTGCTACCTTGTCTTGCTCAACTCGTAACGGTCCTGGTACTCCGTTTCAAGTTCATATCGAAACTGTTCAATTCAAAGAGGACGTCTTGATTGATGGATGAGTCTGGGTTCCTAGGGGAAGCCCATCCTGCTCCACGAGGATGATACCAGGGACGTTGGGTACCGGCGAGAGGGCACAGTTGCCCCTGGATGTGGAACACGCCGTGTTCCGACAACCGCAGAAGCGGATATTCGACTCGCAGACGACGGCAACCTTCCAAGAGAGCGTTGCCCTCGCACGTATAAGGTTCCACATCGAGAAGTACATGCGGATGATGCGTGGTGATACTAGTGGGGGCATCTCTGCGTCCGTAGCACGCATGTTGCAGATTTTGGACAGGTTAGATGCTCTCGTGGACGAGACACCGCCTCTCGTGGGGCCCAGACGGTACGGGAACCTCGCCTGTAGGGACTGGCACGATAAAGTGGACTCCTCTTTGCCCGGGCTCACGTCGCAGGTCGACTGTCTGGCCGGTGGGGGGGCCTGTATCGAGGCAGAGTACTACCTTCGAAACAGTTTCGGGTCGAAGATCAGACTGGACTACGGGACGGGCCACGAACTGTCCTTCCTTGCATTCGTCGCCGCACTAGATATGATGAGCCAACCTCGAGGGATTACCCCCGTGGAGCTTTCCCGGTTGTGGGACCGTTACTACAGGCTCGTCCGCAGACTCATCGTCGATTACAACTTAGAACCAGCAGGGTCGCACGGCGTGTGGGGGCTCGACGACCACTTCCACCTCGCGTACCTGTGGGGAGCATCGCAGTTTGCAAACAACCCAGTGGGGGTACAACCAAGGGACGTCCTCTCAGGTGTGATCCCAGGCAGAGACGATGCCCCTGCAAACTTCCTAGTCGAGGCCATCGGTTTCGTCAAGAGCGTCAAACACGGTCCCTTCTGGGAGAACTCACCAATGCTCAACGATATCCTCTCCGGCGTCAGCTCCTGGCGCAAGATCCAGCGCGGACTGTTCAGAATGTACAACGCAGAGGTCCTCAACAAGTTCCCAGTGGTCCAGCACTTTTGGTTCGGCACCGCGTTCTTCCCCTGGACCAGCGTACGAGACGGCACACCGCTGCCCGTCTACGAGCAGAGTGCGGATACAGAACAAGAAACCTTCGACAGTGGGGCACCGCCGGGACCAGGGACTACCACTCTCCCAGCCCTCGATACTTCGACCATGGCATCGGTACCGTCCCGCCGACCGGCAATGGGGCCACCAGCGGGACGCCAAGTTAACAAGTTCATCCAGCATACGACCGCATCGCACAGAGACCGTCTCAGACGGTAAGCAACGACGCCTCGAGAGGCCTTCCATAGCAAGAGCCCTCATCATCAGGGTCCCTTATTACTTAATATATCGAGTATGTAAGTACATACTGTCATATCAAGACTACCACAAGTAGACAGTCCCAGTGATCAGCACGTCGCAAGCTCCACGATGTCGCCACGTCCCGTGTCGCTGTCGCGGTTGCAAGTGCTCGAGGGGTCCCGGTCGGGGAGGACCAGCGGGGCTCTTCGCGGGAAGTCCATCAACATCGCGAGTCTCGTCGCGGGCAGTCGGCACCGGCATCGGCACCAGTCCAGTGGCGTGAGTGTGTCCTCTGTGCTGTTGCAGTGTAAAAGGCGAGTAGCCCCAAAGGGTTACAGACCAGCGCTTCACAGGACGCAGACGGTGCCTCGGCAAGTGGTCGGGAAGGCGAGACCGCACTTGGACAGCGTTATCGAGGCACTGGGCTCGCAACAGGGGACCCCCACTCTTGTGCAGCAACTGCAGAGGTCCCTCGGTCGGTTGAACCAGTTGGTGCTCACGACAGGGCACAGCAGACACTACGACGCGCTGGTCGGAGTCACGGGCTGCCTAAAGCTCTCCTCGCACGAACTGATGCTTGAGACGGGCCACAGCTCGAAACGGTACGTCCTACACAGCAACGGGCCCGTCCACGGGTTCCTGTTAGACCAGATCGCATCTGGGGGCTACACTGTCGCTCTGTACTCGAAACTAGCCGTCAGAGTCACCCCAGACTTGTATTGGTGCTTGCAATGGAAACTGGTACCGGCGGTTCATTAAACCATACATACATCTATCCATATCATATATACGCTCTGAAACCCTGCCGCTACACGATCTCCAAGTCATCGCTGTCGTCGTTGTCTACAGGTTGTGAGTCCACCGGAGTCCCCTTCTTCCCGAAGGTCTCCCTCCACACCTCGCGACGGTGCTGTTTCCGGTGTGCCAACTGCGTCTCAGAGGGGAGCAAGTTGCATTTATCCCTCTTCCATCGTAGCAACTCGTTGACCATGTTCTCCTTCTGAGACAGCGCTACATCCTCGTTTGCGCCGGACCCACGTTCGCTGTCCCTCTTCTTCATAACAGACGCGGCTCTGCCGTGTGTAGGGTCGAACCCAAGCCGCTGGATCAACCCAGTGTGCAGTGCCGTCTCTGTGGTCCTCTTCAACGCGGCCATCTCCGCAGTGTTCTTGTCTAAAGTGGCCCGGTCCTCATCTTTGCTCAACAACCGCTTCAATTTCCGGTCTAACTGCCGAGACTTCTTCGAGTCCTGTAGTTTCCGCCGCTTCGCATCCAGGTTGTGCAACATGTCAGGGTTTTGGAACTCGTCGTCAAAGAAAGCCTTCGCTGCGTTCGAGCTGGTAAAGAACTTGCCCTTGAGTCCATAGTTTTCCTCAGAACTGCCGCCCTGGCCGTGCCGAGAGTTCCAACTCGGCTCAGTGTAGAACCGCTTGCCCTGGTCCCGTGGTAAGGAACGAGCACTTTGCTTAAAGCGTCCTGAGGCCTCCCGGAAAAGGTCTGGTTGCGTGCCCACTTTTGTCGGTGCCCCCAGGGCAAACCCACCGTTCAAATCCAACCGCTTCGAACTGTTCTGTCTCATTTGTAGTTCACGGTGGTACTCACAGGTCCGGTCCCTTGCCAGATTGATCGCAGAGCCACATTTCTCGTTACTGAACTTCTTTGTCACAGGACAGTACCCCAAATCTCGACTCTTGCCAATCTCCAGTATACACTTGAATTTATGCGCTATCTTCAAGTTGAAAGATTTGATCGAGGTTGTCTGTTGAGAACCCCCACTCGGCCTCCAGGGCAAAATTTCAGGGTTCAAAACGGCCACGATGTCTCCCTCTCGCAGATTGTAGTACCTTTTAACTCCAGCGTCCCCAAACACAAACAGATCTAACTGTTGTTGGAAATTGGTCAATGTAAACCTAATAAATTTCTGGGGGTTCTTAGATGTCGTGAACTTAACCTCACTCTTCTTGCTTATAATTGCCAATACAGCCCAGTTGGAGTACTGTGGTTCTTGGAATTTCGGAGGTCGCACTTTAGCAAACAGTTTGTTCAAACGAAGTAGTTTCACGTCTCGAAGAGATTCTTCCAAATACTGTTTCGGAATGTACCTTTTCGAAATCCACAAATCTGAAAATTGCTCCAGTTCGTTCACAGCTTCGAGTTGAAACTCTTTATCGACTCCTTGGAAAGTATGAACTCTGGCACTGAGCATCGTCTCCTGTGCCTCTATCTCCAACTTCTCCGTCTTCTTCGATTGTTGGAACTTCTCAAGAAAGTAACTCGTGGTTGCATTTACCGACTGCTTCCCATCGTCCCCATCCAATTGCGCAAACCTTGCCTCATTCAGGTTCACCTTTTGTGCAGTATTCAATGCCAGGGAGAGATTGCGTTTCTTTATGGCCTCCGCTTCCTCTCTCCGTTTCCGTGCAACGTCAATGGCAGAAACAGATCTCTTTTGAGGAGAGCTTGGTACCTGAACATCAAGCTGCAGGTTAAGATCCGTGGGCTTTACATGTGCTCTCTTCAGCTTTAATCGCTTTTCCAAATCCTTCTTTCTCCTCTCCATCTCTTCCAGTTCCCGCTGGATTTTACTCTCCTCATCCTCATCAGACGTGATGTTGTCATACGGGTCCGCGGTAATGACATCCCTAGGGTCTAACTCCATCAGCTTTTCCTAGTGCGGCCTCTCTTCGATGTCTTATGGCAGCTTCTTCTGTCCCACGGTACGTCATCGAAATTTGATTCAATAAAGATTTACAGGTAATATTACAAAATAATAGTGTCATACGTATATATCTATTGGATGGGAATGGAAGATGGGGTTTATATCAAGGCTTAGGTCTCTTGTTATCTTCTACCTCCTTGCTAGCTTCTGTCTGTGACTTCCTTTTGGCGTCCGTACCATTCTCTGCTGTGTTTTGAAAAGGAGTTGGTGGATTGCTGGCAAAACCAAACCTGAAAGGAGTCCCCGAGGCAGCTCCGACACTGTTCTTGTGGGACAGATCCGAGAATGAAGTCTTGTTGAACGACCCAAACGAGAACGCAGGTTGTGCCCTGCTGCTGAAAGCAGGCTGGGCCGGCACCTTTTGCGCATTGAACGAAAAGGCATTAGCAGAGTCCTTTGCAGTAGTTGAAGTGGGTTGTGAGATCGTGGTGGTGGTTGCCCCCGCGAAAGCATTCGGCTTCTCGTCCAAAACAGGTTCATTTGTGAGTGGGCCAGCAACCATTAGAGGACTGTCGATGTTGATCTTATTCAACCCATTGGCAGACTTCAAAGGTCCGGTCCCACCTTGTAGCCGCGCCTCGAGTTTAGCTATCTTCCTTTCTAGCAATGTTGTCTTCATGGACGCCTGCTGTCTCCCTTCCTCAAATGCTTTCTTTTTCAGCAACTCAAAGTCTTCCTCTAGCCTTGTCTTGATCTCTTCCCGAACTTCCTTTTCCAACTCATCAGCGGTTTTATTTGAGAGTTCGGATAGTTTCAGTAGGTTAGCCTGCTCTGCAACTTTCGTTTGGAATTGTTCTTCGAGTTGAGCCTTCCTTTTCGCAATAACCCTTTCGATCTTTTCTTCCGTTGGAAGCCGGATATGTTTCTTCAAATTCTCTTTGGCTTCCTCTATTCTTTGCAAAGTCTTCCTCTCCCACTCTTCCTCCAACGGTTTCCGCAGCTCTTCTAAGTTGGCATTGTTGTTCATCAGTTCTTTCTTTTCCCTTTCAAAACGTTCTGTAAGTTCCGATGTTGTCTTCTCGATCAAAACTCTTTTTTCATCTTCGAATTCTGATTTGAGCTGTTCTAATCTATGAGTATAATCTTCAACATTCACTGAGCCTTGAATAGGATTCTCCTTTAATGTGGTAAGCTCCTTGGTCATATCTGCGATCAACTTTTCGGAAGAGTCCACAGAGTGTCTCAACTCTAACTCTAATGACTTTGCTTGTTTATTCTCTTCTTTTAGTTGCAAGATTAGAGCAGCGTTAGATTCAGAATCAACCGAATTCGTTTCCTGATTATTCAGCTTTTCTTGTAACGCGTCATTGACCGTTTTCAGTTCAGATAGTTCAATAGCTAAGGAATCTGATGTGGCCTTTGATGCATTCAGTTTTTCATGCGCTTGTTTCTTTAATCTTGTAAACCTATCATTTAAATCATCGTTTTCTTGTGTCTTTAACTGAATATCAGCTTTGAAAGTCTCTAACTGTTGTTGAAGATTTTGAATCTCTGTTGCCGTATTTTCAGACATCTGTTGACACATTAGTTTCCATTTTTCAGATTCTTGCTGATACGTTTCAATCTTTTGTTGCCATTCTTGTTCGGAGATTGCGCTGGAGTTTTTCTTCGCCAACTCCTCACTCTCACGTAACCTGCTGACCTCTTCCTGTAAAGTACGCTTATCTTCGTTCAATGATTTTATCGATTCATCTAGATACAAATTTTCCTCCTTGGTGTTGGTCAGGCCTTCCAATTCTCTCATAATTTTTTCATGCGTCACAGTTAAGGAGAAATCATCCTTTTCTGTATTAGTAGGTTCGTCAATTTCTGGGCACGTAATAGCTAGTTTCTCAGTTATTTCCTTTAAATTCTTCTTCAACAGTTTAACGTCACGCTGTGCTGTAGTTTCTTGGCTCTGATGCATGTCTCTCTCTATACGCAAGTTTATGACCAAATTTCTCAAGTCTTCGTTTGGTTCAGCATCTGCATCAACGTGTCTCATACCGGAGAAAGTATCGTACAAAATAGAATTCTGCGCTGCTAAACTTTCGATTCTTTGATTTGCTAGTTTGAGTTCTTGTCCAAGGCTGTCTCTTTCCTTGATGAGTGTTTTTCTAGCTTCTGCCGGTTCAGTTAGTGCCGCGATGTCAGAATTCAATTTCGCAATTTCAGTATTTAGTTGCTCAATTTGAACAGCGTAGGAGGTTAATTCCTTTTCTTTCGAAGTAAGTGCAGATTCGAAATTCAATCTTGTATCACTCTGTATTTTCAGGTTGCTCTCAATTTTCTGAATTTGGGCATCGTATTCTCCTTTCATTTCCGCAATCTTTTCCTCAGAATGGGAAAGTGAGTTGAGCTTTTCTTCCAATGCCGTCTTTTCTGAAGTCAACCGGTCGATTATCGTTTGATGTTCCAATTGAATTCCTTTCGACTGATTTTCTGTCTCAGTTATTTGATTTTGTAATGTCTCGTGTTGCTTTGAAAGTGCTTCATTTTTGCTCTGTAGCTCCGATATTGTGTTCTGGAAGGACAATGTTGAGTTGTTGTAAAAGTTTTGGTTTCTTTCCAGCGTATCCTTGTACAAGGTGGCCTGAGATTCTGAGACCTCCAAAGCTGCTTTCATTCCATTCAGTTCGTTTTGCAACTCTTTTAATTCTGTTCCAACCGGATAAGGCTTGTTTGATAAGGATTTCTCACTTAGTAGTCTCAGTTTATCGTTCAGTTCGATTATTTTATTTGATTTGTTTTTGTTTTGCTCTGATAATTCATCAATATTTTGTTGGTACCATTTGATCTGTTTTTCAGACTTTTCTATAAATTGTTTTACTTCCTCCTCTTTGAATGCAAGGTCATTATGCAATGATTTGTTTTCTTCGGACAAAAAGGTAATTTTGGAAGACAGCGTCTCCTCTGATCTTTTCCTGTGTAGCTCTTTACCCGAGATTTTCACCTCCAGCTCTTTATTTCTGGTTTCTAATTGTAATAATTTTTTAGACTCCTGTTGTATTTTGTCGAACAACGAGCGTTGTTTCTGTTCCATTTGAGTTTTCTCCTCCGTCAAAAGATGAAAACTATTTTCCCAGGATTTACACTTGTTTGCTGCTACGGATAGCTCTGCTATCTTCAGTTGGTAGTCGCGTTCCTTTTGGGCCGATTTGGAGTTGAGCTCATCTAGTTCATTTTGCTTGGTAGATATTTGCTGTGTAAGCGATAAATTTTCCCGTTTACACGCGATAAGTTCAGACTTAGCATTCATGTCACTCTTAACTGTATTTTTTATCTGTTCGTTTAGCATGTTGATGGTGCTTTGGTTCCGATCTATCGTCTTGTTCAGTACATTTATTTTTTGCACGTGAGATTCGCCTACATCTGTTAGCTTTGACTCTAGTTCTTCGATCTTTTTCTGTTGTTCGACCATTGTGACATTGATCTTGCTATCTAGCGAGTCACCGTCCTTCAGAGTTTCCATCAAAGCTTCCCAATTCTTAACCTCGGATTCCAACTGTGCATTGGACTGCTCCAGTTTGGATATCTGTAATTTTGCAGCTTCGAGAGTCAACCCTGAATCATTATCCGCTTCCCAACTTTCCACCTTGTCCACGAGTGATCGTACTGTGGAGACTAATTTCATATTTTGCTCTTGCAGTTCTGGAATGTTATCGAATCTGAGAAGTCTGTCGGATACGATCCTTTGCGAGTCCTTGTACGCGTCCCAGTTTTCATTTTCAATGATTGTCTTGATAAATGACAGTTCCGAAGGTGGTAGTACGGTGTCTGACGAATTCACCGTTAGTAAGAACTGTATCTGGTGGGCTAAGTCTGATCTCTGTACTCTCAGCTTGTGAAAAATTTGGTTCAAGTGGTCCACTTTCTGGCGAGACGAGGAGAGTTCTCGTTGTGTCCTAATCTTGGCCTTCGATTCTTCGATCATTTTGTTCGTCGCCGCATGCAACTTTTGTTGCACTTCTTTATTTTGTTTCTCTAGAATCTGTAGCCCCGGTAATCTATGTTCCAGTTCGATGACAAAGCTCTCCATCTGTTTCTTCAAAGAGACGTTTTCCTTCCTTTCCTTCAACAACAGCTTTCTAAGATGTGCTATGCTTGGTGCGCCTTGCCCGAGTATTCCTAGAAGTTCTTCAACTTGCTCTTTGTAGTTCGAGATTTCCTCCTCGTGTTGTGAGGACTGTTTGGCGAATTGATCGTTCGGTTCTGCATGCGCAGGGGTCTCCCCCCCATTGCCCAATTCTGAATGCAGCGAATTCACCTGTTTCTTGAGCACTGCGTTCAACTTATCCCTTGTTGCTAATTCTCTTTCAAAATCGTGCCTTTGCGAGGATAACTGGTCACTAAGTGTCTTGTTTAGCGCCGCTTTGTCGGTCAGTTCCCTGTTAATGCGTTCTAAGGAATCCAGTAACGCTGAATTGCTGTCCCTTAACGCTTTGATCTCGGATAGCGACTGGTCCAATTTCCCACGGATCACCCCTACCTGACGGTCGTCTCTTTGAAAATCCAGCAATTTCTTCGTGGACTCCAGCAACCTTCCGTTCGTTGCATTAATGTACCGTTCCCCCTGCTTCAGTTGTTCTGAGAGCCGGTCCCGTTGCAACTCTGACTGGAAACGTTGCGTCTCGGATTCCCCTAGCCGCTGCCGCAACTCGACCACTTGCTCCCTCGCAGATCTCAATTCTGCATTCGCGGTAGACACACTTGATTGCACAGTGTCCAGTATCCCAGTTTTCTCCTCCAGCGACCGTGACAGCAGTTCGTTCCTTTCCCTAAGCAGTCTGTTGCTGTCCTCCGCCTGTCGCAGCTTCTCGCGCAGTTCGTTCCCCTGAAGGGGGCTATGTACACCATCACCGACCTGGTTCATTGTCACTGTAGAATCGGCCCCAGGCGAAATAACCTGTTGATCCGGATTGTCGGGACTGCTGTTATCTGTACCCGCCATATTATCCCCAGAAACTGAAGAAGAAAAAAAAAAGAATATGGAAGAGAGTAGCAAATTACACTTGCAAGCTAGTTCACCCCCCACTCAGTCAATCACTCCAGAATAGAGTACACGGTGTCCGCTTGTACTGTCTTCCAATCTTTTCTGCCTCCCCTCCTTCAATCGCTAGGTTCCAGCATCGCAATATTCGTTACAGAGTCTCTAAATTGAACAATTTTTCTATTTCCAGATGTTACCCAGTTGCACTATTTTGTGACTGCTTCAATAATTTAACACCCAAACATGTTTTATTTCAAATTTGATTTTTTAAATCTAATTACTGTTTTGGGAAAAAGCAGATTGCTGGACCCAGAGGGAGGAGCTCAGTTAGGCTCAACTGGGTGCCGCTCCAGGCAGGACCGTGGCACCACTGCAGGGACGTGTAGGCAGAAATTTGAGTTCTCCAGGCGGAAACGGGTCTGTCTAAGCCCGGCGCCCAGCTGCTGGCACACTGTCCGTTCTGGTCTGTACGCATCCTGGAGTCTAGTAGTAGTGATAGTAGTAGTAGTAGTAGTAGACGTCTTGCGCAGGTTGATTAGTAGCATAGCTTCAGAGATAGACCCCCAGGATTTCAGAAATGCAAATGTATGTGCTAATGTTTGGATGCCGTATGGCTCGTTAAAAATAGAGATTAGTATGGGCCCGTTATTCAAGGAACATTTTGGTACCATGAACTATTGAAAGTTTTAAGATTGTGATAAGAGCACGTTTCAATCTGGTTGTTGGTGTTCTGCACCTAAGTGGATTGCCGATGCACTGTGTCACTTACATTCCGCGTTTCTCAAAGAATTGCTTGAATCTTCCACATTATTCTCACCCAACGTTTACTGTCCCCCCCCCCACCAACTTTTTACTAACAAGATAGTGTGTTCCCCGCCCACATGCCCCGTTATATTACAGTTTTGTCAAGACTTTGACTGGTAAGACCATCACGTTGGAAGTCGAATCTTCCGACACCATTGACAATGTCAAGGCTAAGATCCAAGACAAAGAAGGTATCCCACCTGACCAACAGAGATTGATCTTCGCTGGTAAGCAACTAGAAGACGGCAGAACTTTGTCCGACTACAACATCCAGAAGGAGTCCACTCTGCATTTGGTCCTAAGATTGAGAGGTGGTATTATTGAACCATCTTTGAAGGCTTTGGCTTCCAAGTACAACTGTGAGAAGTCCGTCTGCCGTAAGTGTTACGCTAGATTGCCTCCAAGAGCCACCAACTGTAGAAAGAGAAAGTGTGGCCACACCAACCAGTTGCGTCCAAAGAAGAAGTTAAAATAGTCGCATTGCAACTCTCGGACGTCCAATCCCAGGAATCCGCTTTTATTGCTCCTTTTTTGTTACGATTTGTGTGCGTATATGTGTCAAGAGTTACAGACGAACTCGAAGGTATCTTCAGTTTTTTATACATAGCACCTCTCATATAATATAAGTAGAAGGTATTACTGCTAGAAAAAGATCCACCCAACGAGGTTGCACCTCCTCGGAGTAAGCCTTTTAGATTTTGGCGTTTAAATGTCCTATGTTATGCTTAAATATATATATGACTTTCAAGTTTCAACGGGTTTCGAGTCTTCCTCCCTTTCGTCACTGCAAAACTCCTTCAAGATCGTCTTCAACTTCGTTCTCTTGATCGGTTTCGACAAAAATCCATCCATCCCCGCATCCAAACACTCCTTGATGTTGCTGTCATCAGCGAAAGCGGTCAACGCAACGATCGGGAAGTCACAGTGTAGGTCGTGTCGTATCATCTTTGTAGACGTTAACCCATCAACTTTGGGCATCTGAACATCCATGAAGATCAAGTTGTAGCGAGAACCTTTATCTTGTAGCTGTTTCACTTTGTCAAACGCGTCTTGTCCATCACAGGCAAGATCAATGTCTTTGACACCTTCCAGCTGCAGCATTCGTTTGATGACTTCTTGGTTAACGTGATTATCTTCTGCAACAAGAATCTTGTACGCGCCGTTCCCCTCGGACGTCTTCTTGGTCTGTTCAGCACTGCTAGAAACGTTCAACAGTGGATCGTTCGGCTTCTCCTCCTTAAAGGACGATAAATGTGGGATACTCCGCGTAGACGTTGCTGTCCCCGTGCTTTGCAAGAATGGACGGTCAAGGCTCATGGTACTGTTGCTGGCGCTCAACCTTTCATGATCTTTGTCTCTGTTGCGATGCATGTGGCTCAGATGGTCGTCACTTTCGCTCCTGAAAGTGATATTCTCCCCTGTCCTCTCAGGAGAGTTGATTACCACTCTGTCAGAGACGGATCTATCGCACTTGAGACGAGGCGACTTCGTTGGTGTACGTGTATGAACACTGTGATGACTGGACGCACCGGCAGTGACAATAGATGATCTCGACTTGCGGCTATTCAAGCTTCTTGCCATCCTGAACTTAACCTTCCTGTTCTTCTTGCTCTTTGCGTTGAACTCATCCTCAAAGGGGTCTTCGACATTGGCAAAGTTGATCTCACGCGTCTGCGTCAGCGGTAGCGTAAACGTGAATTTACTCCCGACGCCAACTTTACTCTCCAAAAGCATCTTACCTTTCATCATCCCGGCCAATTGTCTACAAATCGACAACCCCAAACCAGTACCACCGTACTGTCTGGACAATGTCTGGTCACCTTGGACAAAGGGCTCAAAGACAGACTCCTGAAGCCCCTTGTCGATACCGGGACCGGAGTCTTCCACCTCGAATGATATAACCCACGTCTTAGGTGTCTCCAATTCGACCCCCATCTCACTTTCATCGTCCTCGTCGTACAGGTTTGTCGTCTTTTTGAACTGACTGTTGAATATGGCGTCATCGTACGAACTTGTCGTTGAAGAAATCATGGACTCGTTATCCTCGTACATGTTATCTTCGTCACTCTCCTGTGCGACTCGATCTGTCGTCGGGGTCGCGTCATAGGCAGTGTCCGAAGAGGTGTTGTTCTTCGAAGCCGTATCTGAAGTAAATTTATCCTTGCCTTGCCCCTCGGATTTGACATTCAGTGATGGAGTAGAATCGGTGATCTCTGTCCCCGGTTTCACATACACTTTATTGTGGTTGTACTTTTCACTCAGCGCCTCGTCGTACAGGCCAAGGACTTTCATCCTAACATCAACTTTCCCATCCACTGGAGTAAATTTCAGTGCATTGGAAACCAAGTTCATCACAATTTGGATGATTCTGTTGGAATCCCCGTACAGTACCATGCTTCTGATCATGTTGGGAGATAAGATAATCGATAACCTGACGTGTTGGTCCTTTGCGACTTTCCCGAAAATGGACTTGATTTGTAAGGCGACATCTGTTATGCAGAAGTTCCTCTTCTCCAATTTAGTTCTCTTCAGGACGTTTTTGGAGAAAGTGAGCAACTCGGTTAGAATATGCAGTAACAGTTCACCTGATCTAAAGATCAGTTTCAGACTGTTCCGTATCTTGTCGATGTCAGTCTCCTCCATAGAGATCGCAGTCATGCCCAGTATACCGTTTAGCGGGGTTCTTAATTCGTGCGAAATGTTTGCTATGAAAACAGTCTTGGCCTCGTTAGCTGTTTCTGCCTCTATCTTGGCAGCCTCCAGCTGTTTGGTTCTTGCCCTGACTCTTTCCTCCAGTAGCGCATAGTGCTGGTCTAGTGCATCCGTCATTGTGTTGAAAGTCTCTGTCAAGTCCGACAACTCGTCTTTGAAAAGAGCTCTGTAACTGGGCACTCTTGCCTGTATCAGGTTAACGGCAGTAGTGTAATGCTTTGACGTGTTCGACAATCTTTCCAGTCTGTCGCTGACGTTCGACAGCGAGATACCTGAAAAGACCCCGTCCGCGTGTGGGGAGTGTTCCTCTCTTATATTTGATACTGCTATCGAGCTGGAACTGTTGTTCGTGTTTGTGTCCTGATCCGATGGCGGTTGTGCCTTCTCATTGCTGTTATTGTTGTTGATATTGTTCGTTGAGACGGGGTGCAGTGGGAATGATATCAGCGAGCTCTTGTCTCGGAGTATCGAGTTTGCCCTGCTCCCTGAAGTCGGCGTAGTCGGTCTGAGACCCCTGCTCTCGGTGATCAGTTCTGTGGCCTTTTGCAGCCTGACAATGGGTTTGACAGCCCAGTGTGCCAGCGGGAAAGTGATGAGCATGGCGAACACGCCGATCCCGACGACTGTGCCCGCGATAATCTTGGCCAGTTTTGTTGCTGGCGATATGAATACTGATTCCGCCTGTGCGACGATGGCCACCCAGTTGGCCAAGTTTGACGTCGAGGGGGAGTAACCTACCGCAAGTTTCAGTCGGTAGAACAGTCTTGTTGATTTGAGGGCCCCACCTTTCCCCTGTCGGAGTGCGCTGCTGAGGAAAGTGTTATTGTTCAGTGGGAACGTCTCATTGAGGATTGAAGAAGTGCTCCCAAAGGGCGGGAACACGAACCTGTACGCGTCGAGCTTAGTCGCGTTTGTGTAAACTGCGGAGACGATCGCTACGTAGGACCTCTCCAGTGCCGTTGTGTCGTTGAACACGCTGAGGAGCCCCTCTGCGGACATGACTACCGTGACGTACCCGTAGACCCTCGAGTCTGTGAGTATGATGGACGGGTTTGCAAAGATGGGCAGCGACATAGACATGAGGTACGATGACCCGTTCTTGACCGGGTTCGTGACGATCCCGTTGGTCTCGAGCGACGAGGGCAGCGGCACGTTCGTGGACAGTGGGAGCAGCTGTGTGAGCACGTCTTCTGGGATGAGATCCCCCGTGCTGTTGTTCGTTGTGTTGAGCACCGTGGTGAAGGACGAGTCGTACACTCTTGCGACAGAGAACAGGTTCGATGACCCGAGAAACTTTTCAAGGACACTCTGCGAGTCCATCCAGTTTGCGTCGGACTTGTTCCCCGCGACGTAGTTCGCGAGACCCGTCTGCAGCGTGTCCCTGGACGCGACCCAGTAACACTGGTAGTAAAGGTAGTTTAGATTCTGGTCGATCTGTGAAGACTTCAACTGCGCAGCAATGTACAGCCGGTCTGACCGCAGGTTCTTGTAGTTCGATGTGAAGTACACCCCCGTGGTGACCGCCAGTATCACGAGCGAGATGATCGCGACGATACTGACGAGCATCGTGAGCTGCGCCCTGATCCCGACCCTGTACGGCGGTTTCGGCGTAAAACTCCTCAGACGAAACCACATACGTGTGTTAACAGCAGCAGTAGTAGATCCAGTGACGTACAACCTATAACCAGCTTCTCCGAACCGTGTCAACAGTTCACCACTCTTCTTCATCAAACAACGCGATAATAACGTTTTATATAATACCGAAGCGATGAGCAACTGTAACTGGACTTCAAAGAGAGAAAAAACGATTGTGTGTGAGTGGGTGAATGAATATATGTATGTGTATGTAGCGTGCTAAATGACCGCGTATCCGAGCTGTAGGAACCTGTTCGGGTCGTGCAGGTGCCACTCCTGAGAGCGGTCGATGTAGTGAAACGGCTTGTGCATGGCTTGCTTGACGAAAGCGGTGGCCCTCTTGAGCGAGTTCTTAACGATGCTGAGGCAGTGCCGCAGCGTCGTGTGGCTGTCTGCGTCGTGGTCGATTCCTGATGGAGTTGCTGCCGCAGCGGCTGCCGCGGCGGTGGACGTAGTAGCGGCCAAAGTGTGGTCTGTGTGTCTGAAGTTGAAGCAGGATACGCACATGGATGACGAGACGACGTACGAGACGCAGTAGTACCCTGCACCGATCCCCAGCGAGATGGACACCCCCCAGAGCAGCCATCTTTTAAACGTGCCCTCTGGTTTGCTGGGCCCACGGTGCGGGTCGTCTTCGTTGTGATCTGGGTGCTGTTCCTGGGTCGTCTGTGGATCATTGTGGATCACCCCTGCCGGTTCCTGTTGGCGAGCCAAGTTATCCACGAAATGGAACATCTTGTCGAGAGCCTCGTTGTTTGACAGCGGGACCGGTGGATGTAGCAACGAGACGAGTCTCTGCCGTGTGAAGTTGCGAAGCACGTTCTTGACCTGTACCTGCCTGTCCCTGTCGTAGACTGCCACCACGGGGACCTCCGGGCACGCACAGTGCACTCTGTTCAGCAACGATATAAGCTCGCGGACCTCCTGCACGACGATGAGGATCCCCTGGCGGTCCGCGCACTGCGCCAGGTCGTGCACACCGGCTGTAAGCTCGAATCTGTGTCTGAACTGTTCCGGAACCGTCTCCTGACAGAACTTGACCGCGCCTCTCCCCAGCACAGCGACTTTGAAGCACCGGGTCTGCAGTGCAGTGGACACCGTGCTGGGGGCACCTGCCACGGTCGTGTACAACTTGGGCATGATGAACGAGTTCGACGACGACGTGAGACTCTTCGACACGGTGGCGCTGTCGTCATCAACACCATCCAGTGTCGACGACGTCGACTGCAGACTCATCGCAGGGCGAGCCATCCGTGTATCGGCAACACCCCCACCTTCACCGTCACCGGGGCTCCCTTGCTCGGGCTCACCTTCCTCAGAGGTGTCACTCGACGACAGCACGCCGTTGTTGGTCTGCTGCGACGCAGAACGCTCCATAGCACTCAACTCGTCCCTCTCCACGGTACACCAGGACTCCGAGAGCTGGATCTGTCCTGCACCCTTGTTCCTGGAACTTCCGGGGGCCTCCGCATGGCCCCCCCGCTCGCAACTCTTCTCCAGCAACTCCAACACAGATAGATGCGGGTCCAGCACACTGTTAGCGTGTCCACTCATCCTCTCAACGTGTCTCTTGAACACCTTCCAGCCTTGCAGTAAACGTGGGGCACCCTCCCCACCCTAAGTCATCGGTGACTTAAAGGTTTATTATATATTGCGTTACTTAAGCAGTAGCGGAGACGATGACGTTGTCGATGAGGCGGACGCGAGTCGCTGCTAGTGAGCGGTCGCGCACGTACACTGCGCAGCTGATGACCACGCGGGTGTTGTCCCCCGTGTCTTGTTTGTGCGCCTCCTCACTATCTAGTTCTGCGAGGGACCCCCAGCGGGCGACAGAGACGTAGTCGACTTCGAAGTCTCCGGAGTCCACGAAAGGTTGCCACAGGGCTCTGATCGCTGCGGTGATCTCGTCGTGGTGTGGGCGCGGGGTCTTGCTTGTCAGGAGGTCTGCACCGACGAGTAGCCCGCGGTGCAGGGACGCGGCGATCTCGAGGGACTCTGGAGAGAGGTACCTGTTCCTGCTACTCAGGGCGAGTCCGCTGGCGTCCCTTACAATGGGCATCATCACGAGCACCGTGGGGGTGAACAGTTCACGGACCATCGTCTGGAGGACAATGAACTGCTGCACGTCTTTCTGACCAAAGTACGCGACGTCCGGTCCGACGATGTTGAGCAGTTTCGTCACGACGGTCGCGACACCGCGGAAGAAGTTGGGTCGCGTACGGCCCTCGAGCATCTCGCTGACACCCAGTACAGTCACGAACGCACCGCGTTGCTCCCTCGTGTCCAGCGGGATCCCCTGCGGGTACATCTCGCTGGTCTTGGGCGCAAACACAAGATCCACACCCAGGGACTCGAGCAGAGCGCAATCCGCCTCTAGCGTCCTAGGGTACTCGTCGAGGTCCTCCCCCGGGGCGAACTGCGACGGGTTCACAAAGATACTCACTGCAGTGGCACTGTTCTCAGCGATGGACCGTTTGACAAGTGACGCGTGGCCCGCGTGTAGAGCGCCCATCGTCGGCACAAACCCGACAGAACGGCCCAATTGGCTCCTCCGCCACTCCTGCAACTCGGAAACACCGTGTACAACCCTCATCGCTGCCTAAACGGTGCCCTCTTAGTAGTTGTTGAGGCCATCGCAGTGAACACCGTCTGATCTTTAAAGTGAAATATTGCAATACATAAACAACATCAACATCAACAACAACATCAACAACAGCGTCTCCAGACACGCCACGTCCAGTCGCTGAGAGGGTCAATGGTTTCAAGTGCAGTGGGCGGTGCAGTAGCGGTGGGCCATCAGGCGGGGAACCCGTTCTTTGCCGAGTCGCGCGAGGGAGCGCCAAGACGGAGGAGGAACAGTGCAGGGTCCTCGATCCCGAGTCTCAACAGGGCCGTGTCCCTCGGTGGTGCGGGCGCCGGGGGCGTCGGGGGGTCCAGGGGATCCGGTGAGCCCCGGAAGAAGCGGTCGCGGTCGACGCTGCCGGCGTCTGTGGGTCTTGGCGGTGGTATCGCGGCGGTTGCACCGGCGCAGAGGAAGGATTCGCGACCACTGAGGGACAAGAACTTCCAGTTGGCCATTGAGGAGGAGATCCTCCAGTACCTGCAGGCTCATGGGTTTGACAGGGATACGCAGTTTGCGCAGGGCGCGCTGACGCTCAAGATCCTGCAGACGCCGACGCAGAAGACTTACATGCTCATCTTCCGATGGCTGTACGCTCGTGTCGACCCGAATTACACTTTCAAACGGTCCGTCGAGGCCGAGTTTTACGACTGTCTCAAGAGACTCGGTTGCCCCTTCCTCGCAGATATCAACAAGTCGCAGATCAGTGCCGTCGGCGGGTCCCAGTGGCATAAGTTCCTAGGGTTGCTCCACTGGTTCGTCAAGTTCAACAGCAGAATGGACAGTATCCGCGAGCAAGTTGACAATGTCGCAATTAACGAGCCCGCACAGAACATCTTACAGACCACGAGGGCCGCGGCTACCGTGGAGGAGCAGGACCAGATCAAGCAGAACTACGAACGGCTGCTCGAGAGCCTCGTCAACGAGTACACAATGGATACGTACAAACTGTTCCTGCTCAGGAACGAGAACTACGGCGCAATGAAAGCTAAGTTTGAAACGAACGTCGAGAAGTTTGTCCAAGTGATACACCTCGACATCAACAACTTGCAAAACGAAAATGAAAAGCTGCTCGCACACTACGACACGGTCCTGGGAAAGACACAGGAGTTGCGGATCGCCAAGGAGAAACTCAATAACTTGCAGAATGACGTGGCGAAATACCAAATGTACATCGATGATTTCACGGCAAAACAGGCAGAGAGGCCCGCAAAATTGCACAACATGCAAAGGAGGGCAGAGGAGCACCAAAAACAGATAGACGAGCTGAAGGAACAGATCCAGCGACTCCTCGAGGAAATGAAATTGCGCGGGTTGTCCCTCGAGCGTGTCGAGGACTTGAACAAACAGAAGGAGATCTTGTTGCAGACACTCGACAACCTCGCGGACCAGTCGGACAAACTGATCGCGTCAATGCAGAACAAAAAATTGGAAAACAAAACGCTCAAGACAAGGATCTCTGCGCTGCTCAACGAATACAACGCGTCCATCGAACTGCTGTTCGAGAGAAGATTCCAAAAGACTGGTAGGTCCGTGGAAAACATCCAAGAGTACACACTGGACTTGGAGAAACAACTTGCCGCAGTGGACGAAAATTCAAAGTTGGTGTACAACTCCTTGTTCAATAAGGGACCCGAGTACTCCATGGAGGACGCTCTAACAAACAGGTTTGTCAGACTCATGGAGGACATCGAAGTGAGTATGGAATCTCTGATGAACGACATTACAGAACTGGAGCAAAGACAACGATTTCTGGAGGAGAATATCGAGTCCAAGGAATGGGATAACATGCAACTCGCACAGAAACTGAGGGCCATGCAAGAACAGAACAGTGCCAGGAGAAGAGAATTGGAGCGCGAGCTTGAGTCTCAGAAAAAAATAGCATTCCAGTTGCAAAATAGAAATGAGGAGACTCTGCGACAGATTGAACTGAGGATTGGGGACGCAAAGGCACTCGTCCAGGACAAGAAGGCAGAACTCGAACAACTGAAGGTGTCTCTCCAGCAGGAGAAAAAGCAAACGGAGCAGCAAATGCTGGAGAGGGTCCAGTACATCGAGAACTTCAGAGTGACAATCCAAGAATCTCTCAATCAAACGAGCGACATCGTTGTAGAAGAGTTGCAAAAATTGAAGCTGGATCAATAAGAATGGTGTCCCTGTAAAATATGGTTATAAAAGGAAAGAAAAAAGAACGCCTACTTGCAAGCAATATATTCGACGAAGAAGAAACGCTTCTCATAGCATGGATGCATGGAAACTTAGAACCCCTCGTGTCATGAAACTGTCAGGGCAAAGGATGGAGATCCGAAGAGAAAAAAAAGAGTTGTTTTTTGTATTTGTGCTGTTGTATTAATATATAATTAATCATCCCTAAACGTGTGTTGTTGTATCACTACTATTTCTTACCGTCCTTATAATAGATCTTACGGATCAATGGATGATGTTCCTTGATCTCTTTGTTCCTGTTTGGACCCGTCTCCGCGTAAGCCATGTCCTCACCACCAGCAAGACCAGCCATAGACGCTTGGCCCCTCACTGCCTTCGACTTGAACCTCTTGAGAGCGCCACCACTGCGGCCAACAAAGTTATCTGCATCGTCACCTTCCTCCAGTGCAGCAGCCTCCTCGTTCTTCAACAGTACCTCCTGCAACAGCTCCCTACGTTCTCTCGCAGATGCGTACGCCAAATTGAGAAGGTTCTCCATACCGTGTAGATGAGTGATAACTTTAAATGCGTAACCTTGGTCCACCAAAAATGCCTGCCTCTTCGTCGAATAAAACATCTCCTGTGTGTCCTTTGAGACTAACGAGTAGAAAAAGGCGTTAAACCCTTCATCGTTACGTCTCTTGGCTCTTAAAATTCTGCCCAACCTTTGCGCCTCTTGACGACGAGACCCATAGTGCGACGATATCTGAATCAAGCAGGTGGCCTCTGGTAGATCGATCGAGGTATCACCGACTTTGGACAAGAAAATTGTGTTGATCTGGTCGTTGAACTGGAAATTTTGCAAAATGTTCATACGTTCCTGTTGTGGGGTAGACCCGTAAATGAACGGTTTCCCCAACTTCAAAGCGTACTGTTGCAACGCGTAAACGTTGTCTGAAAACACGATAATTTTGTCGCCTCTTCTCTCATGGTACTGAATCAAAAATTGGCAAGCTTGGAATTTAGTTGGATTCATAATGTATAATAGCATCCTCTTCCTTGCGTTTTCCCTCAAATACTCCTGGTAGAACTCGGCTGTCATAGGACACCACACTTCCGCACATTGCACATTGGCAATGTGACCTTTCTGTGATAATTCCATCCAGTTTGCCTCGTACAGCTTGGGGCCAATCAGGAAGTTCAAATCACTAATTTTGTCATCCTCTCTGACTAACGTGGCGGTCAGCCCAAGTTTGGCATGTGCTGCAATTGCTGAAACGACTCTACGGAACATGGCAGCGGGAACGACATGCACTTCATCCAGAATAATAAACCCCCATTCTCTCCCGGTTAGGAAATCCATCACTTTCTGAGAATCGTGAGACCTGTTTCTTGTGTTTGCAACCATGGAATACGTCGAGACAACGAGACCAGATTCCGTCTGAAACATCTCTTTGTTATCCGATGTGAAAACGGCACAGTTTTCCGGTTGCAAAGTACACCATTGTAGAAATTGCTGACGCCATTGCATGACTGATACGGCCGATGTACACAGCACAATAACGGATTTCTTGATAGTACACGCGGCTGTGATCCCAACTAAAGTTTTACCAGCACCGCATGGCAGAACGATAATACCACTTCTAGCACGACCATTACCAAACATCTTACTTAAGGATTTCTCTTGGTAAGGTCTAATCTGCGTCGATGGCTTCAAATCGATATCTAGATCAGGGTTACGGTGGTCATTCCTAAAATCGTACTCTTCTAGAACCGGATAATCAATCTCCTGGCATCTTTTCTTGACGATCTCGACAGACTCGTTTGCAATTTCAAAAGAGTGCACAGCATCAATGTCATCCTCCTCGTCATCCCTCTCGTTATCACCGCCCACAACAGCACTGAACATGGCTTCTACATCGTTTGGGTTTACGTTGTTTCTGTTCTTCGTTGTGTCCACCCCACCCGCCGTTGGGACTTCCTTCTCCGCCTCATTTTTGGCTTGTTGTTGTTGTTGCTGCAGTTCGCTGTCTATTCTCAAGGGGCCGATGATTTGGTCTCTCAACAGCATTTGCAGAATTTCAGCCTGAGTTGTCTCTACGAAATACCTATTGTGTTTGATGACCAACTTCACTTTCCCGTATGAGATAGTGGCGTTTTTGATAAAGTCGACGATGGATTTCGCTACGGGCACCTTCGATAGTCTATCTAGAACAGACAGAATGTCGTCTGTCTCCAACCCGACCGATACGGCTGCGTAGAGTGAGTACGCTGTGATTCTATATTCATGAATATGCGATGGTCTGCTGATTGGCTCTGCAATCGTGACCAAAAAGTCTTGAGCTTGCTCCGCAAGAGGTGAAAAACTCTCTAAGATGATTCTACCGTCACTGGGGGATATCCATATGGGTCTGGATGCGTGATCCGGCCTTAATCTTAGATAACTGAAGTCGTGAGATTTGAACATTGGCGACACTGTGTCTGGGGTGAAGTCGTCCGGGATATCCGTGTTCCCGTTCTGCAGAAAGGACTGGTCCTTTGCAGCCAGCTGGTTCATCTGCGCGGTTTCCGCTCTGTCCCTCTTCTTTGATGCCTTCTTCGGTTTCGTGGCTCCATTTGGAGCCGGAGCCGTGTTTGCCGACTCACCGTAACCAAAATCATCGTTACCCTCGATAAAACCCTCATCAACTCTTTCTACAACTTCCTCATCAGTACCGTCCGAGTTATCGTCAGAGAAGAAGTTCTCATCCAGCTGAGGGAATATTTTGGCCTTACTTCTGGTCTTATACCCATCTACGTCCGTCATTTGATTGATTAGTTCGAAAAGGGTGATGTGAGAGTAAATACAGTATTTTTACCTCTGTTTGTAACAGGTAGCTGTGATGGGGTAGAAGTTGTCCTGTAGTTTTAATGAAAGTACCTCTTACTAAGCAAATGGAAGCTCCAAATATGCAAAAAAAAAGGAACTGGGGTATGTATAACTCAGTGAAAAGTACAAGAGCGACAATAAAGTATAATGCTCTGATCAACTATGACTATGTCTGGGTATAGTTCGAGAAGTGCCAGCAGGGTTCTGACTGTGCACCGTTCAAGATGGGATGCTACAATCCGTCTTCCAGTTCCTTTTCGATTCCAGAAATTTAAGTATTTCCAAAAAAACCGATGATCATCTTCTACGGAGCGGTAGTAAGACACTCTGTGACACATATTCGGTCACTTTGTATCTGCTTTGGTGGATATTGGGAGACAGTTCGAGGATAAGTTTGGAGGGGATTTGGCCATCTTATCATGGCTGTAGTGGTTGTCTGGCTTTAGTTGAACAGGAATACATATATTAATATATTTGTGAAAATAAATAACGGAACTCCCCTGGGGTACTCATGACCCAATAATCTAATTAGACTAAGTCAAGCAAGTGCAACGGATATACAACGCATAACTACCTAGACGGCAAATATCAAACTGTCCTGACACAACCTTCTTTAGCTCTTCCTGTTGAATAGGGTTTTGTTCGCCGTGGCTATTCATTGTAGTAGAGTAAGAGATGTTTTAGTTCACTTTACTTCTGGTGTATACTTAATATATAAGTATATGGTTCGATGATCTCTTCTATATTGTAACAAATAGAAGGATCAATTCATTCGAGGTAGTTAGGCATTAGATATGTGAGAATTTGCTCAGCGTCAATGGTGTGGCTCTTCATTTTCTATATCCAGCACTTCCATTTCGCTTACAATATTTTACATTTTTTGTTTAGTTATTTCATTTCACTGCAACATTATAAAGAACTAATCATACGCATTTCTTTAAAGAATATTACCTCAGAATACCAGGACATATTTCAGAATTTGGCTGCCCTCTACAATCACAACTTGGCAACCTTTGATAAAGGGAAGTCTGATATTCTTTCCTTGCAAAACCTTCGGTATTGCTCTGCAAATCTCCCCGTCCTCTGAGAGTCCGATAACTTTTCGACTTGAACATCTTGCAATGTCGACACAAACTTTGAAATATGTTTCTGTATTTCCATGAGCACCGCATCTGGCATCTCCAAATTCAACAAATGGTCACCATCCTCGACGATGTGCTTTTCGTAATTGTGTATCTCCTTCGTAAGCAATTCTTGGTTGGCCGGGGGGGTCCAATGGGACACCCCACCTACGATACTATAAACTGGGACGTGTATGAATTTCAGATTAGCAATCAGCCACGACGTACATGGATTCAAAGTCATGTAGCACAGTGAGTTTTGTCTGCGGTCTATTTTTGTCCTTACGGTCCCATCACGATGGTCCATCCGTCTCTCGAAATCGATAAGCCTTTGAAGAATTACAGGGTGCGTCTTTGTAAAGAAACTGCGCTGTGTCATAAACTCGACGTATTCGGCGTCCGTCTCGAAAGAGCTCTCCATCTTCGCCCAGAGTGCGTTGAAGAATTTTGAGTTCAATACGGTAAACTGTCTGTGATCCTCGGGCATGAAGTGAGCGACCACCACGGGTTCAATAGCAATCACAGTGCTGAAGAAATCGAGACAGAGGACCGCGCAACAGAGTGCTTGGAACCCTCCCATCGAGTGGCCCACGACAACGTTATGTACAGTTTCCCCATCAAGTTCCAACGGGAACTCGTCGAGTGCTATTTGACAGGCATCCCTCGCGCCGTCGACCCAGTCAAAATCAACCCCGAGCTTTCCCTCGTTCAAGACGGCAGAATCCCCATGGGTAGCTTGATCCAACAGCACTATTTTAAGGGGTTGCCAAGGCAGTTCCCCAGCGTTATGGGCCAGTTTGACCAGATAGTACTCCCACACTACTCTATTCATGCCGCTCCCGTGCAAGAATATCAAATTCACTAGCGGTTTCACAGGGTCC
Source organism: Huiozyma naganishii CBS 8797 (assembly GCF_000348985.1). Classification (NCBI taxonomy): domain Eukaryota; kingdom Fungi; phylum Ascomycota; class Saccharomycetes; order Saccharomycetales; family Saccharomycetaceae; genus Huiozyma; species Huiozyma naganishii. Next base: position 366,459 of record NC_035933.1, on the reverse strand, counting down.
CTGTGCGTGAATTCGTACAGATCGTAAACCAGCTGCAACCTGTCCGTCTGCGGGACCAACACGGACTGGGCCCTCCTGTTCCTCACAGCATCGACCACTTTTGTGGTGCAGTGATAGTATTCCCGCAGTGTGTTCTCCATTTTGCAGTCCTGTGTAGCGGTGGGGCGAGTGGAGTATCCAGAAGTTACCTGCAATTACTTCCTTGTATATTAATATATATATATATATATGTACATGCACGCATACGGGTGCGATGTTGTGGGAGAGGTATATACGTTAAGCGAGTGTCTTGTCTCCGCGTTGCGCTGTGGGGTCAAACCGGGGAGTTATTCTGTTACATTAAGAGTTCGTGTCTCTTGGGAAAAGGGCAGTGAGTTTCGTCTTTCTACTCCGAGTCTGTCTCCACTTCCGTCTCGTCTCCGCGTGTAGGCTTATCTGCGATCCTCGTCGGCGGGGCGAGTTGCTGTGTAGAGCTGAGGGACATCAGTGTCTCCACTGCGACGACGTCTACCTCGTCCGCTTGTCCACTGGTCTTCCCCCGCGGGTCAGAAACGCTGCTGGGCGCCGGTTTGGCTTTTGATAGCGCCGGCGTCGGCGCCCTCCCCGTCCAGCGTATCGGTGACACGTTGAGTCGGTCTCTACTTGGTGTTCCTGACTCGCTGTGTGCGGGTTCCCCGCCGCGGGATTGCCGCAACGAGGGCGACAATGCTTGCAAGAATGCAAGGTGAGCCTCCGTTCCCTCTGTTGCCCGTGCGTCCCCTGAAGGCCCAGCCTCCTCCTGCGAAGAGGCGAACTTGTTGACGTATTTCGTGGTGGGCGACGCAGCAGCGACGGGTGGCCCCGTCTGACGCGACGGCGAGATCCTTTGCGGGCTGGTTAGTATCGCTGCCTTATTGTATGCGTGTTGCGTGAGTTCGTTCTCCAGTTCAGGAAGCGTCTTATCCACCCACCCGTTCTGCAATTTGACAAAAGCGTAACTGAGCCTTGTCTTCAAGTTATGCGAGAGTTCTTTAATGGGTTTGTTGTCCTTGGAGACACTCCCCTGATTGGAGTGGCTCGGGGACTTGAGCTGCTCCTGCAGCTGCGACGGCGAAAGAAACACCTCTGTGTTGCGCGACTTGGGCGTTGTAGGTGGAAGCAGCGAGCGTGCCCTCGGAGACGTAAACGTCGCGCTTATCGCCCTGTGGTGCGCCGCCTGCGAGTGCCGCCCCTCTGTCCGTGGCGTCGCCAAAAACCCAAGCGACGTGGACGACCGCCTCGCCCTGCTGCTCCCAGCAGGAGGCGAGGGAGTCGCCAAGTATCCATCACCGTCATCACCATCACCATCATCACCGTCATCGTCACTGCCCGGAGACCTGTGCACAAACCCAACGGACAGCCGTTTCCTACGACTCTCTCTTTTAGGGGTAGTCGCAACATCTTCACCGCTGCCACTTGCATGCACCCCGCGTATATCCTCGCTCATATAGCAGTATATATATCACCCAAAGCAAAAGACACACACAGTACTCTACCAGTGAAGACCAACCTAGCAGCCCACACACAGAACCAACACTCGCCGAGACACAACTCACAGAACAACTTCAACGCACCCAGAGAGTATCTACTGAATAATAATAATAATATTACACAATGGCACATGTTGCCGAATTTCTCGAAAACGACTCTGAAATTTTTCCGGCCCCCAAAAAAACAACGTCATTTTGCACGGCCAGATCTGGCAGGCACCGCGGAACGGATACGCGGGAAACGCCAAGAGATGATTCCCGGCGGAGGCACGGCGCGTCTATCCTGCGATGAGTCGCGTGCGGCGCTTCTCGACGGTGTGCGTGCTGTGGGCGTCGCTGGGGCCGTGGTCGAACTCGAACAGTCCGTCCGCGGCGAGCTGGTCGAGGTCGTGCGCGCCGCAGAGGGGCACGTCGCCGTTGATGAGCAGGTAGTCGCTGCTGATCTGCTCGTGGCACACGACGCAGACGAGGCAGCCAGGGTGGAACCGCTCCGCGCGGTCGTTCTCGAGGCAGTCGCCCTCGATGAACCCGCCACACAGCTTGCAGATGCTCCCGTTGCGCTCGTGGTAGTGTTCCTGGCAGTAGGGTGTGTCCGCGATGACGTAGCACGCGTGGTGCTTGTCGAATTGCAAGTCGCACTCCGCGCAGTGGAAGCACCTGCGGTGCCACTGCCCTGATAGTTCCGATGCAGTGACGCGCTTGCCCTCAACGGGCATGTGACAGCCCCTGCAGGGGCCTTCGCCGCGGGGGTGAACCAAGCCTGGCCCGGCCTGCTCCGGGAGAGCCGATAAGTAATGGCTGGACCGCTCCCATCTGTTCCCCGCGTGCCTCAATTGCTCGCTTCCCGAGTCGCTTGGCAACGAGTCGTCCAAATGTGCAATTAGTTGCTCCAAGCGCTTGTTCGGCACCTGTATTTCCTCGTCCTGGGCAACCGCATCCCCTGAGGCCATCCTCGCAGCAGACACCTCGCGGCCGCCATCTTTCACCAGTTGCTCCAAACTCTCGTTCGGGTGAAGGTGTAAGCCATCCACTACTGCATCCGCGCCATCGTTCTCCTGGACCCATTTGATCTCTGGAATCAAATCCGGCTCATCAGCAGAGAAGTCCCCACGAGCGTCACTGATCCCTGAAAGAACCTTCATGTTTGGGCCAACGCATATATCGGCAGCGACACAGTCCGTGGACAACGGGGTTTCGATCCGCGTTATCTCCTCGTCGTTCAAGAAGGACGCGTCGTCAACGGGCTCCTCCACGTTCTTCTGCAAGGGGAGAAACGTGCGAGCGGGAGACTGCATCTCATGTTCACCCCCCCTATCGTTACCATAACTAAATGCCGCTGTCATGTCAACCGCTTTGAGATCTTCTGCTACATTTTCCGCATCACCAGTGTCGTTAGCTTCAAAATTGAAGAAAGACGTTGCATTGGACGTGCTCTTCTCCTGTGGGCGCCATGATTTATCCTCATGGAACAAGGGGGCAAACCCACTCAACTGTGGCGACAGATAGTATGTGCTCTGCGATTGTTTGGCCCCCCCCATTACCTTCGACGGTGTGGCGCTGTCCAGGGGGGCTGTCTGATTGAATTTCGCAAACCCGTGCGGACTCACCGTTGGTGTTGTTGGCGCCGACTCAGGTACTCGGGAGCGCCCCGCAACTGATACCGGGGGGCTCGAAGTGGTGATCTGGGGTAGGGGCTGCTGGATGTGCAAAGTCGGTGTCACCTCGGCACGGGGCCGCAGACTCGGTGTTGATCGTGCCGTCCTCAACGGTGTGCTCGAGGGCAATCGAGAACTGCGGTCTGAATTGTCATTCTTGGAGTAGTTTACGTCGAAACCCGCCCGTTCCAAAGTGGTCATGTACCGGACCTTGGAGTTCAATGAGGGAAATGGCGAACCGTACATATTCTTTGTGTGTGTGTTGCCGCTAGCTATGTGCTGATCTTACGCCCACTTTGACAAGCAAGAAACCGTCAGAGCAACGTGGAGTGGAATGAAAGTTACAGACTCAAACACATACCGGGTTTTCCAAACATCGAGAGAAACCTGTTCATCTCTTCTCGAGATACGCGATGACATTTTGCGCAATGGAGAAATTGGTAAACAAAGAAAACAAAACGCGACGCGAAAAGTTGAAAACCGCAAGCCCTAATTGCCAAGCCCTAATCTTAAGGTCCTAATTTTACTTTTGTTAGGGCTTCTTTTCAAGCCCTAATTTTTACCCTCTCGTTTAGGGCTTGGCTGTTTAAGTCACAGACATCAGAACAGGAAGCGGGCTCCGAAGGTCACTTTGAACAGAAGCAGAGTGTGTTCTTGTTATCCTGGGGCCACGGCACGATTGAGTTACCAGATCGTCTTGTCTGCATCATGAAGAGTGCGTATCCGGTAACACAGTACCTGATAGAGCGGTACTACGAGTCCCGCGGGTCTCTCATCCCGGACGGCCTGCATTTAAAAGACCACAGGAGCAGCGAGGAGTTATTCAATGACATTACGTCGCCTGGACTAGTCGCTGGTAGCATGGTGACCTCCAATGGGGATAGTGGTGGCAGTCCCGAGGACTCCGAGGAGTCGATAGGGGAAGAGTTTAGTCTGCCTGAACTTCCGTCGGAGTCCCTGTTTGTCAGATGGTTTACAAGGATTAACAGCGTGCTTTCAATGGGCACCAACAGTTACGGTTACGCTACAGACCTCAAGATCAAAGATTTGCAAATGGAGCAAGCACAGGCGATCTCGTACCTACAGTGGAGGGCTACTGGTCTTAGGCTGGATGAACTTATGGGACTTGAAGACTGGAAGTTGGAACCAAAGAACGATTTGTACGACTACGATATGATCGCGGGGTTGACCCGTCAGTTGCGGGAATGCAGGATAAACGAGGATTACGCTAAATTACTTTATCTCATAAGAATCAACTGGGTACGGCATTTGGGGAACATGGGAGACGTTAACTTGTACACACACTGCAATGTCGGGACAAAGACAATCATCGAGGAGTATCTCGAAGAATCCGAATTAGACCTGCATGCGCTCTTGCTACAGGATGAACTGGATGCAAGCTACGTGCTTGGTATTTTACAACAGACGAAGCGTAACATTGGTAAATCTGCGTTGGTGTTGAGTGGTGGGGCGACTTTTGGACTGTTCCATATTGGTGTTATCGCCGTTCTATTCGAGGCACAGCTAATACCGAAAGTTATTAGTGGGACAAGTGCAGGTGCAATTGTTGCCAGTATTTTCTGCGTTCACACCAGGGAAGAGATACCGAGTCTTCTTGCCAATGTCCTAGACATGGAGTTTAATATCTTCAAAGATGAAAAGGACAAGTCGTCTAGCGAAGATTTCCTCCTAAAATTGTCGAGGTTTTTGAAAGGTGGCTCGTGGTTTGAGAGCAAGCATTTGATGAACACTATGATTAAGTTCTTGGGTAATATGACTTTCAAAGAAGCATACTATAGAACTGGGAAAATACTCAACATTACAGTGTCCTCGGCATCAATCTTTGAACAACCAAGAGTGCTCAACAACTTAACAGCATCGAACGTATTGATTTGGTCCGCGGTGTGCGCATCGTGTTCAGTACCAGGAATATTCCCAGCAACTCCGCTGTACGAAAAAGACCCCAAAACGGGGGAAACTCGTGAATGGTTGGGTGAGAAGTCTACCAAGTTTCTGGATGGCTCTGTCGATAATGATCTACCAACGTCAAGACTATCTGAGATGTTCAATGTCGACCACATCATTGCATGTCAAGTGAACCCTCACGTATTCCCCTTATTAAAGACGTCGAACTCTTGTGTTGGGGGTCAGGTGCAGAACAGGTTGAGCACCATGTTTAAGTCAACTATGACAGACCTTTACAAAACTGTATCCAATGAGCTCATTTACATGCTCGAAATGAGTGGCGAGTTGGGGATCGCCCCTGTCGTTATGGCGAAGATGAGGTCTGTTCTATCTCAAAAATACACAGGCAATATTACGATTTTACCGGATCTGAATATGTTACTGAAATTTGATGAACTACTGAAAAACCCTTCACGTACTTTTTTACTTGAGGAAACCACCTTGGGAGCTCGTGCAACGTGGCCTAAAGTATCGATGATCAAAAATAATTGTGGACAAGAGTTCGCGCTCGATAGATCAATCACATTTCTACAAACAAAGGTCCTGATGTCGTCGGCCATTAAGAACTCCTTACAGTTTGTTGACGGCTCTTTCGGACTTGTAAGGCTCAGTGATGACCAAAGTGTGCACAATAAGAACAAAAACAAAACTAAAGATAATGACATAGAAGAGAATAGGGACACTGGAAGACAAATCTTAGAGGATAATCTGTTCGAGACAGAAGCTCGGAACGCCCTCATGTTTATTAGGAAGAGCAATGATACTTCTGATAGGAGACTGCGGTCGATGAGCTTGAAGGTCGACAGACCAACTAACATTGACGTTAACGATCACCTCACGTTGGACCTGCCGAACCGACCCCCGGTCCGTAGCGGCAAGTCGATATCGTTCTCATCCATACCAAGTACAAGAAGTAGGAGATCAGGTACCTTGCAGGCAAATATGATCCGGAACAACGAAAGGGACATGAAATCTGTGATAGAAAGGAAACGAATGAACCAGGGGTCTCCCACGCGACTGATTCCGGAATTGACTGCTCCTAAACCCCAAAATATGCATTTTAAACCAAAAGTACTCGAACAACAAAATACACATAAATTTAATCGGTCCCTCCAACAGAAGGAAAAAAACACTTGAACAGCATCTACACCTTATACAACATTTAAAAAGTACACATATAATCTAACACCAGAATGTCTTCAATCATCACTGCTAAAAGCAATAAAATTCCATAAAAACTGGTCCCGTCTCTTATCCATATTTGTACGAGTTTAAACCAAAGCGCTTCCAAACTTCCCTTTCGTAAACACAGCCAAGCTGTGAAACAAATCCTCTGGACTTGATCGTATTCACTGTTATGTGCGATACGGCGATGCAACCATCGATGCACATGTAATCCAGTGGTATCTTATTCCGTGCTTCAAAAAGCTTCATTGTGAATTCGTAGATTGAGACACCGCTAATCCATGGGTTCATCGACAGATCCAGCTTCTCCAAGTGGGTGAGGTTCGACACTTGTTCAATTAAGAATGTCATCGAGTTGTCGTTCAGTGATCCTGATAGTGCCAATGTCAGTTCTTGCAGCCCTGTAAACCGATGGCAAAATTGCAAAATGGGGAAAATGTTCGTGTTCATTGGGTCAGGAAGTCGGTGCAACTGAATATAAGGGCAATCACCAATATTTAAACTTCGGAATACCTCAGGCGATACCACTGAGAGCAAACGAAATAATCCAGTACCATTTATGCAACTACTCATTAGGTCCAAATGTGTTAATTTGCCGAAGTTCTCACGGTAACAAAATGATTCCATGTTTTCATCCAATTCAATGGCACCGTTAGCCATGTCCTCTCTAAAGGTTAGCTTCTTCAGTTGACCGTTGAATACTCTTTCGTTTCGCACCAGCTTCAAGAAATTGACCAGTTTACCGTTACTGTTATCTTCAAACCATAATTCTTGTAGATTTGGAAATTTAAGTAACCATTGAAACCCTGCCATTTCATTATTGAATGTGACACCGGTGACGCACAGTTTGGCCAATTGTGGGCGTAAAGTCAACTTTTGTATTATTGCACCTAGGGGGAAGCACTGGACTTTCCGTTTGTTGCATATAATCTTGATCTGTTCGATCTGAGGTGACCAGTTTGAGATGAGGTCTGGAATTCCATTGTTGTTACTTCCGTTGAACGATGATCTAATTGGCACCAAAGATGTATCAAAGACTGTTTCCAACTTACGCAGGTACGGGAAGCGGTTCAGAAGTTTGATTTCGTAAGGTTTATCCGATCGTATACTTGTCATTAGAGATAGTTCCTTGACACTTGGACAAAAATTGTCTCCATCCGGCAGAAGTTTACACAGGCTGTACGTGTTGCTGTTGGGTACTGTCAAAATCAATTTATGGCAAGCAAAAAATTGGAGACTTTGGGCCAACTGTTCCAATAACTTTTCTTCCTCAGACGCTGTCTTGGATGAAAACTTGACTGTTGATAAAACAGGTGGTTGTGGCAGCAGTAGCCTCCGTTTGAAGATTCTATGGAAAATAGAGAGAAATTGCCTTATGCTTTTTGTAGTCAACGAATCCAGATTGAACTCGTCGAAAAGAAAGTAGAGAGACAGTATCCGCTTGTAGTAGGTCTTCGATACGGGCAGCAGTTTGATAAGCTCTGCTGTTGTGAATCCCTGAAGCACCAGGGCGAGCACTTCGATGGGTAATGCGGCTATGAAATCGACAGTCTCTGCGGCAAGCATGATCTGTGACTGCTTTACCTCCTTTATGGAGGATAATTTGACTTTCTTTAGCTGTTCCAATTCCGTCTGATGTTCCTGTATTGGGTCTATAAACTGCCTCTTGGTTGATTTCGCTTGTGCTGGTGGTTTCAACCTTTGTTTGATCGCAGTCAACTGGTCATTGATCATGACGATATACCTTTGTGGACTATCAATATCGTACTTCCTGGAGCACTCTGTCGATTTATTCAAAGCACGCTTGTAGTTATGGTAAGCAGCCAAGTCGTCGCCAAGTTTTTGCAGCAGTTTACCCCTGCGGATGTAGCACTTCATGTTGAACTGATCTCGCTGGATCATCTTATCTGCAATACGCAGCGCCTTTGGACACTGATCCAGCTTCTCATAGCAGGCACACAGATTGTCCAGTAGCTTCGTGTACTTCGGGTGTAAATGTCGCGTCTCAGGCAGCGTCACCAGCCCACTGTCTGCACGAAACCGTGACACCTCGTCCGCCGAGTAACCGTTCACCACGCAAATGGCCTTCGAAAACAGCAGTTTCGCCTCCCTGTACTGGCCATTCCGGAAGTACGACGTCCCGACGGTTAGTGCTTTGTCCACTGACCCGCTCATCGTCGTCGCTTGAGTGCCCTTGATATCAACAACCGCTAAGTAGCAGGGTCTTGTAAGTATCGCATCTTTAATTAATACACGTATCGCACCAAGAACTGACCCAGGTCACAGGTAGTGGTTAGTTGTTGATACTCCAGAAGGTCTACACCGAGCGATGGTTGGGCAGGTATGGGCCAATATAGCGCTATCGCTGGTGCTGCTGCTGGCTACGTTTCTGTGCGGGTTGATTCCGTTGTGCTGGATGGGCGCGCGAGACGGGACCTCTTTGGACAAGTTGGCGCAATTTGGTGTTGGGATGCTTCTGGGGACTTCCTTCATGCTTGTAGTCCCTGAAGGTATACGAGAGTGTCAAGAGCACGGTGGGAACGTTGGATTGGACTTGCTTGTTGGATTCTTGGTCGTTTATCTGCTGGACAGAATTGTGCAACTGGTGCTGAGCCAGAAGGGGAGGCTAAGCAACGCAGCAAGGATGCCCGTGCAGCCACCGGAAAGCCTTCGGGACGTGCTAAGGAACCCGAAACAGGTGTGGGTAAACATCTTATCGAACAACGTCGTGTTTGCCCTCTTTGTTCACGGCCTATCCGATGGGATCGCTCTGGGGACCACTGTGAACAACCCATCGCTGCTTGTAGTTGTACTCGTGGCAATAATCATCCACAAAGTCCCCGCCGTTCTTTCACTGACGAGTGTGATGGTGTGCAAGCAGAACCTCCCCAAGTGGGAGGTAATCCCGAATCTGATGGCGTTTTCCCTGTCGACACCGATCGGGTATTTGATCCTGTCCACTCTCAACTTGAACGAGTCCCAGACAATGACTTGGATGAGTGGAAATTTGTTGTTAATGAGTGGTGGGTCGTTGCTGTATGCGGCATTCACTGCGTTTGTCTCGGGCACTGGATCGCACGACCATGCCAGTTTCGATGACGTCGGCGTCGACGAATTCGAGGCAATGGCGTATTTTGATACAAGAGACTGCAATGCCGTGGAGGACAGTTCGGAGCCGGAACTACCGGGACATGACATGGCAGCTGCGAAGAGCAGCCTCGACAAGAGCGTGTATGTGCTTTTGGGCGTTATCCTACCGACGATAATTTCGTTCGTGATTAAGGAATGAGAGGACCGTAGATGCAAGGCATTGGCTTGCTCGGATCTCCCCAAGTTTCTATATAGACGATAAATGTATGATACAATTGTTCCCCCAGTAGTCCCCTTTAGCGTCTGCGCAGAGACTTCCTCTTCAACCACCTGTCCCTTGTGGCCATGATCTGAGTTTCCCTCTTTGGTGGTCTCTTCTCTGCCGCGGAATCCAACAGCTGCACCGTCACGGGACCCTTATTAACTGCAGCCCTTCTCAGCGATTTCAACGACCGCTTCTTCGCCCTTTTGATCTGCTGAACAGTTTCCCTCTCCAAGTCGTCCGTAGTCTCCAAATCGTGGAAGTTTATGTGCTTGTTCTCTGCAGCAGCAGCAGTCGCATCTGCCACGGCAGCGCGGGTCTCCTGCACCCTCTGTATGAACTCTTCGGGCAATTCCTCCACTTCGTCGTCACCCACCGACTCATCATGCTTCTGCCTTTGTCTTTTCAACTCCTGCTGTTCCCTGAACAGCTTGTCCTGTTCACGTCTCTTCTCCCGCAGCGCCTGCTGCTCCCTCCTCCGTGCCTCCCGTGCACCATCCTCCTGACTCTGTAAGTCTCTCCGTGTGGCGTCCTGCGTCTCCTCCTCTGGGGCATCGCTATCGGAGGACTCGTCAGACTCTTGCACAGCGTGCTTCTTCGCAATCGCGGGCAGACGGGACTCTGAGGGTATGGACTCAGAATCAGACTCGCCAAATTTGACATGCCGCGACGTAGCTGAACTCATGGTAACCAAAACTGCCTTCCAATTGCTTCCCGATGCAACAGAGGCCACACAGCTCCTGTCACAAACGCACTGTGAGTCTCTGCGATGAGCTTCTTTAAGCGTTAAAATTTTTCATTTTGGCAAAGTGTCACAAAATGGCACACGCTCATCGCCATTGAACCATTTGGCGACAGACTACCAGCACTGGTTTCCCCTGCAGTTACAGTATCATCAATCGAAGACGTTGCGACGTTTCTTGTTCTTGGCAATTTTGTGCGGTGCGCGTTTCTTGGTCAGAGGGATTTGGATCGTTGGTGGCAGTTGTCGCGTGCTTGCAGGGTCCTCCTGCGTGGTGTCTGCGCTGGTCTCACTGTCTGTACTATTCTGCTTGCCCCTCGCAATCTGCCGCTGGAGGAGCAACTGTTTGACCGTCTGGTCCCTGCGCTCGTGTGCCTCTAGGTCTTGCAACTGCTGTTTCAGCACCGTGTTCGCACTCGACCGGTCGACGTAGCTGATGTACACGCTCGTCGTGCCCTCCACACCGCCGCCGTCTTCCAGGCCTTGTACTCGTACTTCCCCCGTGGTCCCCAGGTGTTGCACGAACTTCGTAAGTGAGGTAAACCGCGTCGCGTTCATATGCACATGGTCCTTGTCCTGGATGTACTCGTTGTAGAACTTGTTCACCTCTACGGGTTTCTCCCCGTGGGACACCCTCAGCAGCTTCAAGAACGCCTGTTGGAACGCTGAAGTGTACTGGTCGATGTCAGCTTGCGTGACCTGCGAAATGCGCTTCAAGTGCGACGGAGACTTGATATGCGACTGGAACCCGTTCGAGTCCCGGCACTGTTTGTGGCACACCTGGCAGTAGAATCGCAGTTTCTGCAGTCCCTTCGCCTTCAGCTGCTTGCTGATGAACTTCGCACTAGTGTAGTCGCTCATCCAGACCCTTGGGATACCCCTCCAGGTGACTCTACATCTATAGTTCTACAGTTCTCTAGAGGTCCGTTTTGAAGATCGATATCAAACAACGTCAAAGAAGAGCTGTTAGTGCACACTGCTGACCACGAACGCACCCCAGAAGAGGTTTAGTTGGACCGGTGATGATGGCTAATAATGGTGGTACCAGTGCGGGTACTCTGCAGGGGAAGCCCGTGTCTCGTTTGGAGCTTCTGGCGAGGGAGAGGGCTCAGAAACGTGCAGTAGGGACCGTCCCTGGGACGGAAGCGAAGGTTGTTGGGCAGACTGGGGACAACAAGCGTGTTGCGATGCTGCAGAGGTTGCGGGATGGTGCTGGTGCTGGTGCTGGTACTGGTACGGCGGGTAAACTCTCCCTGGGTGAACGGTTGCGGATACAGCGGGAAACCGGACTCGAAGTTACGGGTTCCGTTCGGAACCTGCCGCCGAGGAGAGGGGTCACTCTGGCTGACAGATTGAGGCGTAATGCAGTACGCACGCCGAACCCTACGGTTACTAAACAAAGAGAACCCGTGCGGTCACGCTCGCCGTCGCGTAACAACGAGGAAGCATTCGTGGGCGGGACCGCGGCACACGCAGAGGTGCTTACACAGTTCATGCAATTGACTCAACGGTGGTCGTTGCGGCAAAGACCTCACATGGGGGAGCTTCTACCGGCGTCTTCACGGCGCGATGCGCTTTTCCGCTCGATATCGAAGGCTCGCCATCGCAACAAGAGGTACGCCACGTTGCTGCGCGGGCACCACGACGCATTATTCACAGTGAATTTGCCCCAACAGCGGGCCGTGAGAGACGAGGTTAGTTTGCGGTTCTCCAAACCGAGTCCAGACGACATAGTTCTCGAACAACAGGCCAAGGCGTTTGACGAGATGTCCAAGGACTTGAAAGCGTTGCAAATGGGCGCCGTCAAGGAAGAGCCAGCTGTCTCGCTGACTAAGGAAGAAGTATCACAAATGGCTTTGAAGGTAGTTCCTGCAACGAACGTGGTCGTTCTCGGCCATACAGCTGCCGGGAAGACGACTCTACTGGGTCGTCTGCTGCAAGATCTACACGCGGTAGGCATCGAGGACGTCAGGGACGCCAAGCGGCAATGCGAAAGGCGCAAAATGGAGGACACCAACGCATACCTTGTCTGGCTTGTAGAGCAAGGCGGTGACAGCGGCTCTCTCTACCACCATGCAGTGACGTACAGGGATCACAGTTACAATTTCACCGTTGCTCCTAGCCGTGGCAATGACACACAGCGGTTGGTCAGCGAGATACCGCACATGGATATGGCTATCCTTGTTGTTGACTGCAGCACCGATGGGTTTGAGAGTGGGTTTAATCTGACGGGCCACACGATAGAGCACGCCCTGCTTGCGAAGTACTCTGGGGTCAAGAAATTGATCGTTGCGATGAACAAGCTGGACACTGTCGACTGGTACGTAGAACGATACCGGGAGGTGGAGGCCCAATTGCGTTTATTCCTTACTGAGATTGGGTACTCGGACGACCAGGTGTGCTGGGTACCTTGCGACAGCACGAGCGGTGCAACCGTAGCCCACAGATCGAAAACGTGCGAATGGTACAGTGGTCCGAGTCTATTAGAGTGCGTTGTGGAGGACATTCCCGCCAATGAGACCACTGTTAACGAGGAGTTGCTACTGTGTGTATCGCAAGTGCAAGAGGGTAAGCAACTGTGCGTTGAAGGGTGGGTTGGGCAAGGCCACGTTGCTAGGGGTGAGACATTGGTCTCTGTGACCAACGACAGTCTATTTACCGTGGCCCGTTTACAAGTGCGCCAGAGCGACGCAGTGTACACATCCGCAGCTATCGCGCTCCCCGGTCAGTATGTGAAATTACAGTTGAAAGTGACTCGCGGTGGTGTGAGTGTTAATGAGTACTTGACATGTGCGAAGGACGGTGTCTCTGCGGTCCCCCCAGCACGAGAACGGTACCTGGAGTTGCAACTTCTCGAGGTATTCAAATGCGATATCCGGGTTGGGATGGAACTGAAATTGTTACGGGAGTTCCAGCGTGTTACCGTTCGAGTCTGTGAGATCAGTGACCGCGGTTTTATCCGTTGCGAGGTCACTGATGACTCAGGTGGTGTCACCGTGTTCAGACGGCTCGAAAACCGCTTTTACGTTACGTGCGAGGGCAGGACCGTTGGGGTTTGCCGATTGGTACGATGATCATTAATGTACGTAGATACGTATGTGTGTGTATATATACACTGTTACAATTTGCGAGAATGTGAGCGGTGTTATAACCGCAGAGGGTAGTTCTTGTTGGAGTTTGCACTCCTGTACGTTTTCTTGGTTCTTGTTGCTGTGAAGTTGCCCTCGAAGAGATTGAACACGGCGAGATCGTCGTTGCGGAACCTGAGACCGGGCCCGTCCAGCGAGCCCAGTTCTTGCCGTGGTTGTGAGGTTTCCAAGTCGTTAACAATCCCACCGCTGAACAGTTTCCTCTTCTTCTTTTTCTTGTGCTTCTTCAACGTGGTGGTCGTCCCCTCAGGTTGTGTAGCTGTACGTTTATTCGTGATATCAGCGAGTACCGGGGGCACTTTATCCGTTGCCTCTGCAGCCTCTTCTGCTGTGTTGTACACTGCAAGAGCATTTATATCCACGGTTGTCGTGGCATCTACTAGGGACTCAGAGGGCCTACGCATCTTGCAGCGTAGCGAGGGCAGTTTGTAGCTTACGTGTCTGCCCCTTGTACGGGGTTTCCGGGGAGAATCACCGCCAAGAGCACTGCCAAGAGCACTGCCAGCGTCAGCGGCAGTGCTCTTGGGAATGTTCGAAGTGGTATTCGCAGGTTCATTTGAAGTGGTCTTCGAAGTGGTATTCGCAGGTCCATTCGAAGTGACTTTCGAAGTATCATTCGTAGCTGTATTCTTAGCAGCATTCGAAGTGGTCTTCTTAGGTGTATCCTTGACAGCAGTCTCCTGGTGTTCTACTGTCGAAGAAACATTCGCCGATTCTATGTCTGTATCTTTAAAGACGGGAACCTTTACCGAACTCGTTCCCGCCGGCAATTCCTCAGCGACCACAAACGTCGACTGTCGCCGTCTCCGTCTCTCTGTGACAAGCTTGTTTGTGCAACGAGGTGTATCATCGGTGTTCTTGTGCTCAACTCCTTCACATAGCTCCAAAATTTCATCGAACTTCTTCTCCAGCATGCGGCGCAGCCGCACACGGTCCCTCTCGACAATAAAGTTCTCCCTCACAAGTTGCACCACCCGGGCCTCCAACTCGCGCAGTTTGCCCCTCAAAACCCCGTTCTCCCTCGCCAGCGACCCGTTCTGCGCCCTGAGAACACTCCCAGCACCGCCATCCACAGGACCGGGACCAACCACCGCCGCCAGCTGCTCCAGCACGCCCGCAGTCATCCTCACAGACCTCAACCCACCGGAAGTCGTCAACACCACAGTCCTCTTCAAAGTTCTCGATTTCGTTTCAGTGAAAAATTTTCCAAAATTTGCGATGAGTTGAATCGATGAGTTGCACTTCAAGGTGAGCTGAGCTCTCTGTTTCACGTCTTGTGGTCTGTCTGTTGCCGTCTACCATCACTGCCAGAACCGTATAGATGATCCGCACAGTCAAGCCGAAGAATGCGCGCGCGAAGAGGGCCCTGGAGAAACGGGAGCCGAAGCTGGTCGAGAACGTGAAGCGTGCTCTGTTCGTCCCCGGGGAGTCCTCGAGTCAGTACTTGCACGACGTGTGTGTCGAGTTGGGGAACTTGAAGAAGCCGTACGTGAAGCGGTTCCAGCGGAAGAACAAAGTGCGGTGCTTCGAGGATGCCTCCTCGCTCGAGTTTCTCGCGGAGAAGAACGATTCCTCGCTCGTCGTCGTTGCGACCCACTCGAAGAAGAGACCACACACGCTCACGTTCGCAAGGACTTTCAATTACAAAGTGTACGATATGGTGGAGCTCTCAGTGCTGAGGGAGTCCTCCCGTTTGATGTCTGAGTTGCGTGGGGAGAGTGCCGCTGCGGGGATCGCCGCTGCACAGGTCGGTCTCAACCCGATGTTCTCCTTCCAAGGTGCGCTGTTTGACACTCACCCAGTGTACCGTCAATTGAAGTCTCTCTTCATGGACTTCTTCAGGGGGGACCGTGCCCACGACGAGCAGCACAACCTGCAGGACGTCGCTGGGCTCCAACACGTCATCTCGTTGACCGTGGGGGAACCCGAGACTGAGGAGACGACTCCACCACTGCTGTTCCGCGTGTATAGACTGAGGACGTACCGTTCCGAGGGTCAGAAACTGCCCCGTGTGGAGCTCGTCGAGACGGGACCTCGCCTGGACTTCAAAGTCGGCAGAGTGCACACTCCAGAGCCGGATCTTGTTCGTGAGGCGCACGTCCGCGCGAAGCAGACGCTCGGCGCACCACAGGTCAAGAACGTCGAGCGCGACAGCATGGGTGACAAGTTCGGCCGCGTGCACCTGGGCAAGCAAGAGCTCATGAAGTTGCAGACCCGTAAGATGAAGGGTCTGAAGAGCAAGTTCGACCAGACCCCGGGCGAGGACGACCCGGAAATCTCGGACGACAGCTACGGCGAGGACTTCACGACCGCCACGGACATCGACGTCGCGCCGCCTGCGAAGAAGAAGCAGCGCAAGTAGACCGTCCACCCCATCTCTTCTGTACACTAACTACTACTACTACTACTAAACTCAGTATATATAATATTATATTGAATATCACGTACCGTCTGCGTACGTTAACGGTTGCAACTGCTTTGGCTCGTGGGCTGTGTCTCTCGTCAAGACTGCATTTGTGAGGATGGGTGTGCGGTCGCATGGGAGTGGGAAGGAGATGCGGGAGCGGGGACGGGGGTTACTTTGGGCGGTGCTGGGCTCGTCACGTCGCTGATGAAGTCGTGGAAGATATCGGGCAGTCCGCACAAGGGCCAGGCCGCGGGCGGTGCTACAGGCGGTATTGCGGCCCGGTCGTCGAGTGCGGATGGGAACTTTGACGCCATGTCGAAGCAGCAGGCTGCGGCGATCAGCGGGCCGAGGAAGCAGCATTCCGCGCTGCAAGGGTACTCGCCGCTGAGGTACATGCCCCCCTCGCGGTCCGCCTCCAACGACAGCAATGCTCTGCTGAAACAGAGCAGGCGCTCGTCTCACAGTAACAACAGGCCCACTGGTGGGGCCAATGCGGGTCACTCTGCGTCGACAACGTCCTTCACCACTGACGGTAGCGGGAAGTACTTTCAAGACCTCGACGAGGACTGGAGCGCAGTGATCGATGACTACAACATGCCGATCCCAGTGTACTTGAACGGCGGGAGCGCTGGTACGGCGGACTCGCTCTCACGGGCTTCGACACACTCGTACCCGCAATTGCCGAACCTCACGGGCACGGGCAGTGGCAGCAGGGGGACCCCCGGGCCAGCGGTTGTGCCGGAGACGCGGACGCCCACAGAGATCGCCCAGGAGCGCGACGTCCAGGAACTCAACTCGATGATGGCACGTATCACTAAGTTCAACGCTTTGCTCAGCTCCAAACACATACTTAACGTCAAAGAACTGAGACAACTCAGTTGGAACGGAATTCCGAAGCCGAACAGGCCAAAAGTGTGGAAACTGCTCATTGGCTACCTCCCGGCAAACACGAAGCGGCACGAAAGCTTTCTCCAGCGGAAACGTAAGGAGTACCGCGATGGGATCACACACACTTTTGACGAGCAGAACCACCAGAGGGATATCCCGACGTGGCATCAGATAGAGATTGATTTGCCAAGGACGAACCCAAGTATACCGCTGTACCAGTTCAAATCAGTGCAACACAGCTTGCAGAAGATTTTGTACCTCTGGGCTATAAGACACCCGGCGTCCGGTTACGTCCAGGGCATAAACGACCTCGTCACACCTTTCTACCAGATTTTCCTCACAGAGTACCTCCCAGCGTCTCAGATCGACGAAGTAGCAAACAGGGACCCGGCGATGTACATGTCCGAGGAACAGACGGTGCAACTCGAGGCAGACACCTTCTGGTGTCTCACAAAACTGCTAGAACAGATCACGGACAACTACATACACGGACAACCGGGGATCCTTAAACAGGTCAAGAACCTCTCGCAACTCGTCAAGCGGATCGACGCAGACTTGTACGACCACTTCACCAACGAACACGTCGAGTTCATACAGTTCGCCTTCAGGTGGATGAACTGCCTGCTCATGCGCGAGTTCGAGATGGACGTCGTCATCCGCATGTGGGACACGTACCTGGCGGAGACGTCGCAGGATTCATCAGTGGGGGGTGCTACCACGGGAGCAAGCGCTGGTGCGGACCTCTCTGCACCAACAACACCGGCGCAGCGTACGGTCTCAACTTTCCAAACACCGCCGAGCAAGATAAGAACCGAGGCTACGGTGGGGGCGTCGCCCTCGTCGCCACTCTCAGTGAGGTCCTTCTCCGCAACTACAGCGGTCACGAAAACGACGGCAAGCGGGGCCGGATCGGACGATGCAAGCGGAACGAGACAGTCCTCGTCCCTGAACGAGTTCCATGTCTTCGTGTGCGCCGCGTTCTTAATCAAGTGGAGCGACCAACTCTGCGGGATGGATTTTCAAGAGATTATTACGTTCCTGCAGAACCCGCCAACAAAGGACTGGCGGGAATCAGATATCGAAATGCTTTTGAGTGAGGCTTACATTTGGCAGTCCCTTTACAAGGACGCGACGTCTCATTGGCTTTGATCGCGGCGGGCTGTTATCGTAGTCGCCGCAGACAATCATCAACTCCACAGGTAACACTCTCTACGGAAAAGTATAAACTATATATTATATCGATTCGTACAAACCCTGTTCCCATATATAGCGTCTCCCTCGTAAAGAACACGCCACTTCAAAGGCTGTTCGTGTAAAACGTTTCCCATAACTCAATGCACTCCTTCTGGGATTCTATAGCGGCCTCCAACGATATCTCCATGCTGTTGCGGAACTCGGTGATCTTCTCTCTTTCAAAGAGTGCAACCTCTCTTTTAATCGCGAGGCCCAGTTTGTTCCACCAATGTACAATCTTATCGTGCCGTCCCTGTAATGTTTCGCACTCCGCGGCTAAGCTCTTGAACTTGGCACTCCTGGCCTCCGCGGGCCTGTATTTCGATAGATTTACCTTTTTCTTGGCAAGATCGTCGTCTACAATCCCCAGGAAGTAACCCAGTTTGTTCCGCTGGTTGAATATGGCTTTGACACTTGCGATGGACCTTATGTAGTCGTCCAGAGTGGCGCCCATCGTCAAAGATTCCTGCAAAGAGCTTCTCTCGAGAGAGGCCTTTATGTTGTCGTGCACCTCAGCAAAGGACGTAAGCAGGTCCGACGATTGGTTCGTCACTGCCAGATCGGATAGCTTACGTATCACACCACTAAATTCTTCGATGGTAACGGCCAACTCGTTCCGTTGCGTGTCCACCAATTCCAGCGACCTGTACAATTGCTTCAACTGCTCCTCCAAAAGATCGAATTTCGTGCGCTGCTCGACCAGAGCCGCGTCGGGCTCGATGTACTTGGGAGGGTTGGCCCCAAAGGACAGATTCATAAACCCTCTGTTGACCTCGGCATCGATCCCGCCTTGCTTGAACACCTGGGCAGCATCTTCCGCTCCGAGTAGCTGGATTTCACTGATATGTATCTCTGACAGATCTTTACTGTCGTTATAAGCCCCGGATCCAGAGACGTGTTCTCTCACTTTGGAGTCTTTGCTGAAGTTTTCACTCGTTAGAAACAACACAAAATCTTGGTCTCCCTGTAGAAGAGGATCGGCAGCGATTTTCTTCAGCATCGTCTCCATTTGAAACCTTCTGTTTTCAATGAAGTCTCTCTTGAAGCTTCGAACAATCTGCTTCTCTGGCGGCGGTGAAATGACCTTCCCCCAATGATTGCTTTGTAGTTGACGGTATAGCCATCTAAAATCGGTGTACCTCCTCTGCACTCTTGAATAGCCTTGCGCGATGGCCGGTGATTCACTATGGACGGTATATTCCATATGCGCAGAGGTCAATTCGCCGACTTTTATGGGTTGGTTAACTTCGATCGTAAAGGGGACCGTAGTATGTGGCTCCCCTTGATCGGCCTCTGTCTCGTGCGTGTCTGTCTCTGTATCCATTGTATCATGAGATTCATCTTCCCCCTTCTTTGGGGACAAGTGATACAGGGGTTCCTGTATCTGTTGCAGGATATCGTTTTGTGTGGTATTAGCAGCAGCTCCGTTGTCCTGTTCCGTAGTGTCTCGTGCTGAGTCCGCCTGATCCTCAGACTCGGTAGTTAACTGTGCATTTTTTAACGGATCCCCGCCCTCTGTATCCTGCGTCGTTGTGGCCGTGGCAGCGGCACTGCCACCAATGTCGCTGTTGGGCGGTCTGCGCCGTAACCGAGCTGCATTGAACAGTCTCTGCGGTTTTGCAGCACGACCCTTCGTTGGGGACGTCTCCGTGTGTATAAAATCGTTATCGTTAACAGGTAGCGGTGACAGCACACTCCCGAACAGCGGGGCACCCCCATCTTGCGCATTCGTCACTCCGCTACCGGAATCCCCCTTCAAATCCGACAATGGATCCTCCTCCGGTGCAAGTCTCTCCAGCAACCCCTTCTGTGTGTGCTCAACCGCTTGATCCACAGCCTCTGGTCCCTCTGATTCGTGATCCTCCTCTGCTGCGGTGTGCTCCGAGGCTCCCAAATCGTT
This sequence comes from Huiozyma naganishii CBS 8797, assembly GCF_000348985.1. NCBI lineage: Eukaryota > Fungi > Ascomycota > Saccharomycetes > Saccharomycetales > Saccharomycetaceae > Huiozyma > Huiozyma naganishii. The sequence continues at coordinate 346,475 of NC_035933.1, read as the reverse complement.
AAACGTCGCCGTCAATTCGGGCACTGACGTCTGGCCCTGGTCTGCAAGTTCATCCCACACGGGCGCACTAAGCGCATCATCTTCTTCCCCTCCTCTGTAGTTCATCGTACCGGCAAGAACAATCGTGACAGCCCAGCCTCTGTGCGTTTACCGCTTCCCTGTTTGTCCTTCATTAAGCGGTTCTCTGTTCCAAGTATTGAATGAAATTAAATTAAAGTCTAACCACTTAGGAACTACTACGGCAGAACGTTTGAGGGAACAGGACGTTGTCGTTTGCAGTGGCTGCTATTCTGTGGGCTAGTGCTAATTGGGATTATGACAGTAGGTGAGCAATTGGAGGAGTCTCCTGAGGGATTGATTCTGAAGGAGGAGCTGCAGCCGGCGCCTGGTGGGAGACGGTTCTCACTTTGGAACTTCTGGATATGTTCACTGTTCTTGAAGCTGCTGCTTGTGCCGGACTACTACAGTACAGACTTTGATGTGCACAGAAACTGGCTGGCCATTACAAATGCGCTGCCCCTAAGAGAGTGGTACTACGAGAAAACGAGCCAGTGGACGCTTGATTATCCGCCGTTCTTTGCGTACTTCGAATGGGTGCTGTCGCAATTTGTCCCCGCAGCGGTACGAGCGGACGGGTGTCTTGATATTGTCCCTCAAGGTGTGTTTGGTGCACTCACGGTGCTATTTCAGAGGTGTACGGTGATTGCCAGCGAGGTTCTGCTGTTTGTTGTCCTACAAGTGTACATCAATACAAGCCCACCGGCCGAAAAGACGCAGTCCTTTGTCGTTGCCTCAAGCATTGTCCTGTCACCAATGCTCTTGATCGTGGATCACATTCATTTCCAGTACAACGGGTTTCTGTTTGCCATTTTGATCGCCTCGATCGTCGCAGCGAGGAAACGGAAGTTCCTACTGTGCGCGTTCTTCTACAGCACAGCGCTCTGTTTTAAGCATATCTTTCTGTACTTGGCGCCTTGCTATTTTATGTTCCTGCTGAGGACGTACGTGCTGCAGTTTGAAGGGTTTAGATTTAAGAGTTACAAAGATTTGTTCCGCATCATCCACTGGGGCCGTCTGTTCAAACTAGGCGGGGTTGTCCTGGGTGTCGCCGTAGTTTGTTTTGCTCCCTTTGCTAGAGACATGCCACAATTGCTTTCAAGGCTGTTCCCCTTCTCGCGAGGTCTTACACACGCCTATTGGGCGCCAAACTTCTGGGCATTGTACTCGCTGTGCGACAAAGTGCTCACTGTCGCGTTGCTCAAAGTACCTCTGTTCCACAGGTTGATCCTCAAAGTGTTGTCCCCCAAAATTTTCCCTGCATCGTTAGATATAATCAGGCAAAGGTTGAAGAAGAACGCAAACCATGGAACGAAGGGTCTCGTCGAGGATGTATACTTTGTTGTTCTACCACAGATCACACCTGCGACTACTTTTTTGTTGACGCTGTTGTACCAGGTGTTGGCCGTGCTTCCACTGCTCTTTGACGCATCCTTCAAGAGGTTCCTTGGTTCATTGACACTGTGTGGGTTTGCATCCTTCCTGTTCGGGTGGCACGTCCATGAGAAGGCCATCATGTTGGTGATCATCCCCTTCTCATTTTTGGTGGTATATGATAGGCGGCTGCTGACTTCCTTCAAGCTGGTCACGACTGCAGGGTACGTGTCTTTATTCCCCCTGCTTTACAAGAACGACGACTACTTGATCAAGACGCTGTACACTTACGTGTGGTGTGTGATCTATTTCTTCTCTTTGGCGAAGGTCATCAGGCTCTCCTCGAGTGTTGAGAGGCGTGTTTTCTTTTTGGACAGACTGGGCATAACGTACATGTGTTCGTTGATTCTGCTGGTCAGTGCCGTGCACTTGATGAACGTCATGAACTGGAAATACTCTGTTTTGGAGAAGTACCAATTTTTGACGCTGATGTGCTACAGTTTCTACTGTTCGTTTGGGATCCTTGGGTCGTGGTTGGGTCTCTCGTGGTTATTCAACTTTGACGAACCGTTATGGCAGTCCCTGGAGTAAGAGGGAAAGACGATAACCGTTAATATTGAGTGTACACCAAGTACAATTTTTTGTTACGTACGAATGTATAATGTTTCCCCCATATGGGCTTAGTTTCCCGCTCAATCATCGTTCATTATCCTCTTGAGCGCGTATCTTGCGTCGTCTAGCGGCGTGTCCACCTGTTGCACCGGGGAGAACAGATTCGAGTTTTCCCTCGGCATGAACGCTGCGTGCGCTGTCCCCCACCACGGGCTTGGTTTTCCTCCTCGATGGCTTGCTGTATGTACGGTGTCAGAGAGATCGATGACATGGTCCCCTGCAACAGGTACTCGTCCCGCATCTGAGGAGTCTGTGGCCCCACCGTGTGTCCAGAAGTTCTTCTTGCCTTATACCTCTGTATAAATGTCTCTGAAGAGGCCAATGGAGGAAACTGATTGCCAGAGGTCGTCCTCCCCTGCGTGCAGGGGGAGAACAGGAACTCTCCTCCTGCGGTCCCCAAGTTGACAAACGACGGCGGGGTGTTGCATATCGAGGAATGCAGGGCGGCGGTTGCTGCTGCCGTGGTGGACCTATTTGGTGACCGCATCAGCACGTACGTGGGGGGTAGCGTTGTGTGTACATCCGTGTACGAGTCGCTGTTCAGAAGCAGTGGGTCTCCCCTAGACGATTTCAGCGCCGCCAGTGTTTGAATCCGTGGCTTACCCCTTGGGTCGAGGTGTGGGAGTGTATGTTCGTCAAACGTTGGTGTACGTAGGAGCAGTCTGTCCAGGGAATGGCCCGGTGATCCCATCTTGATCGTCTTTGATTGCGATATTGGGGTTGTCGGAGTGTATACAGGTTGCTGTGCTGAAGAGCGCGTTCGAGGGGTGCTTTCTGGGGTTATCACAGCCTGTCCCGTCTCGCTAACAATCAGTTTGAGAGTGAACTTTGTCGGTGAGTCCTGCACCAAGTGGTTCCCCTTGCTCCGGGGTGGTGACACGGCCCGCTGTCTCACTGGAGTGTTCAGTAGCACACCCGTGTGCCTTCGTTTCTTCGACAGCACTGGGGGGTGTTCCAGCCCAAGCTGCTCTTGTACTTGTTCTGAAGAGTGTTTCCTTGCCCTGGGGACCCCCGCGACCTTCATAGTGGGCTTCGCGAACACTTTTGCTCCCTGTCGCTGCACGGCGAGAGAGTTCCTCGCCATGGGCGACTCGAGCGGGTTTGCGTAGTCCTTGATGATCGGGGGTCTCCCCCGTTTCTTGGGCGTGGTCGCCGTGTTCGCCATGCCCAGCTGTGTGTGTCGGTGAGTGTGTGGAGCTGGTCTTAACGGGTCGCTGTTGCACTACTGGTCCGCCAGACCTCGAAGGTCAGATCTTGGCGAATTCTTCTCCGAAACGGGTAATAGTGCCGATACGAAGTGTCACAAAAGATGGGACTTCCCAGGAGAATAAGCCCCAGGCTCTCGGAGTGTGTGATAAATATAGAGTGCGTAGGTATTTGATAAATACAGTGATTATAGTAGTAGTGGCAGACTTCGGAATAAATAATAATTTCGGTGGTTTGGTTACCTCTTCGTTGGCGGGTTGAACACGAACTTCCTGTTCTTTATACCTGCCCATTTGAACTTCTTGACCCACACGGAGAGCAAGTACAGCGTCGATAGCATGAGGACTGCCTTGAGCCCGGCCTTTTTCCGCTCGTCGTGTTCTGGTTCCGCACACCACTGGAGGAACGTGGTCACGTCCTTTGCCATCTGTGACGACGTTGCTGGAGTGCCGTCCTCGTACTCCACGAGGTCGTCGAACAGGACACGCGCCATCGCGATGGCCCCACCGGGGAAGTACGGGTTGTAATTGGACCCAGTGGGTAAAGTCACGCCAGCTGGTGGGTCCTCCGGGTACCCCATGAGCAAAGAGAATATGTAGTCTGGCCCGCCGTGTCTCGCCTTGACGATCAGGGACAAGTCTGGCGGTAAAGCACCTTGGTTTGCCGCCCGTGCGGCCTCCTCGTTCGGGTACGGCCCCGGAATGTAATCCGCCAGTTTCCCAGGTCTTTTCCTTGGGTTCCCCTGCTCGTCCGGCTCGTCATCGTACTCGAACTCCGCGGCCATCTCTTTGACCTCCTCGTCCGTGTGCGACACACCGACCATGGTTCTCCAGGCAACACGGTCCAGCGAGTGGCACGCGGCACAGACCTCCCTGTACACCTGGTACCCTCTGCGTATCGATGCGTGGTCAAAGGACTCGAGGGGCCCATTATGCGACCACTCGTAGCTCGGCGGGTGCAGCCCGTGCTCCGCGGCAGTCATTGCCTCCGCGGTGAGCGTATCCGCGTACAATGCCGTCGCCGCACCCAGCCCAACGACACCAACCCCCCATGTAAGAAACTTGCCCCTCGTGCTGCTGCTGCTGCTGCCGTTGCCGCGGGTCACCGCGCTCGAACTGAAACGGCTGCGCACCCCGCCTGAAACGTACCTTCTAGCACACCTGGCAAACATCACTAACACGGTCGCGCCAACTTGAAGCAGCCAACGCAAGCAAGCCACCGTCCACCAATCTGTACACAAGCACACTCCGATCCTCCCAGCGGGATCCTTTATATTCAATGGAAAGCCCTTTCTCGTTTTCGCGGAGAGCAGTCCGATATTTGCAGGAAATGCGCTGCTTCGATCTGATTGGTCGGCTGGGGAAGTTAGGGTTCTGCCAGGGCTTTTTAGGGCTTTTTAGGGCTTGGGAGGTTTGCAAATTAGGGTTTCTTAGGGTTGGGGGTTTTTTCCCGTTTAGGGCATGTTAGGGTTTGGGTGACGGTGGTTTAGGGCTTGGCGTGTTGTCTGGGCCTGCCGTTACTGCCACGGCTCTTCCCGTCCCTCTCTGCTAATATATCGCTTTGGGACCCAGCTGTGTCCGGCTGGCAAGTCTCAAGTGGTCCTGTGGCTGACCCGTCGTCTTGTGTAGTACCCGCCCCATGGCCTCAATTGACCCGCGGTGTGAGTTTCTCGGGACGTTGGACCATTTCGTGTGCGATTTGGTCAGGGAACTGTGGGTGCGGCGAGATGACCCGAGGGCTGTTCGTAGTGCACAACTGCAAGAACTTGTCAGTGGGCAGCAAAGAGCACTGCTGGCGCAGAGGGACCAGCTGGTCTTGCAACAGCTTGTTAGGGAGCAGTACAGGGGTGGTACCGGGAAGGTGGTCCCCGTACAGGCTGCTGCAGAGGAGGAGGCAGCAATGGCCCTGGCACCAGCCGTTGCGGCACCGACGGAACCAACGTACTGTTTCTGCGGTGGAGTGTCGTACGGGGACATGATAGCGTGTGATAATTTGCAGTGCCCGCTCACGTGGTTCCATTACGGTTGTGTTGGGATCACAGGTGAATCTCCCTCGGGTAAATGGTACTGTAGCGTGGAGTGTGAAAAAGCTGCGGAGGGTTCTGCGCCTGCACCGAAGAAGAAGAAAAGTAGGAGGAAAGGTTGGTGACATGAACGAACCCTGGCGAGGAGTAAAAGATTTATAGATTTTAAGAGATACGACTAAGTGCTATACAAAAAATATATATACAGTACTAAGAAATCAACCCAATTACAAATCCTTCTTCAAAGTACCCATGAAGGCGTGCTTTTCAGCTGGGGTTTGGAATCTACCCTTACCGAACTTGGAGGCAGTGTCAATCCATTTCAAGTTGACTTCCTCCAAGGCCTTTCTGCTGGTGTTGGTGTATAGAGACTTTCTCAAAGTGACAATTCTCTTTCTGGTACCTGGGATAGAACCCTTGACCATGACGAAGTCGTTCTTGACGTCACCGTAGTGGACGAACCCACCCATTGGGTTGATGGTCTTCTTGGTTCTGTCGAAAGAGGTGGAACCGTTAGACTCGTCCTCACCCTTACCAACTCTGTAGATCTTGTGGTTGATGGAGGTTCTGTGGTGGTAACCGTTTTGACCGGCTCTGGCAACAGACCACATGACGTGGGCTGGATGCCAGGCACCAATACAGGCAACCTTTCTTAGACCTCTGTGAGTCTTTCTTGGCAATCTGGTGGTCCCCCATCTGTGGGTAACACCTTCGAAACCGTGACCCTTGGTGACGGCGACGACGTCGATCATCTCGTTGTTCTCGAAGACAGAGTCGACGGAAACAGTCTTTTCGAAATGTTCTCTGGCCCAGTCGACCTTGTCGGAGATGGACCCACCGTTCAATTGAATCTCAGCCATGTGAGCCTTCTTTTGGGACAATGGGGTCTTTCTGATCTGGGTGTGGACAAGAACTCTGACGACGGTGGCGTACTTCTTGATTCTGGCCAACTCTCTCTCGATGGCAGTGCCGTCCTGAGCGTACTTGGTGGAGTACTTGGTGAAGGCCTTCTTCTTGGACTTGTACCAGTTCTTGTAGAACTTTCTCTTGATCTCGTCGGACAAATGCTCAGCCCAGACGGTGGTCAAGGATCTCAAACCTCTTGGAGTTTCGACGTAACCGACAAGGCCGACGACGACGATAGCTGGGGTGTCGACAACGGTGACGGCCTCAACAATCTCTCTCTTGTGGAACTTGGAACCTGGTCTGTCCAAGTCTCTGACGATGGTGGACATACCGGCCTTGTAACCCAAGAAGGAGGTCAAAGCAACAGCCTTAGACTTGTCGTCCTTTGGAAACGACTTGACTCTACCTCTGATGGAGGCGGCTCTCTTTCTTGGCAAGAAACCAAGATGACCATGACGTGGGGCTTCGAACTTTCTGTGAGACATTGTTGAAGATGTTTGGGATGGTGTTCTTGGAGTGAAAACACAGACACAAACAAAAACGTTACCAATTGAACAAATATATGCCCAACGAGGCGAGAAAGTATATATACTCTGAACAACCGTCAAACAGTGTTCCCAATTGCAGATGAGAGGAAAACTTTTTTTTGCAGATCACGTTGCACGACAAATCAAACTTTGTGCGTTCTTTCCTATTCGGGGAACCGCAATCTTGGAAGAAAATATTAAAAAATAAAATTCCGAAGTTCATCTGGGGGCACGGATGTCACCGAGCAGTCACACATTCCTGCGTCGAACGGTGTCAGCGCCCTGCCACCACCCACACAACCCATCCCCGCTTCCTCCTCACCGTCTTCCCCCGCTCCAAAACGGCAGTCCCCCCACACTTGTGCGCCTTCCCCGCGCAGACACGCACGGAGCACTGCGCGCCGGCGCCACGCGCCCGATGTTGTTCCGGGACTGCGGGGTGTTCTGCGCGGTTTTCCGCTTTAAGAAAAAGGCAACCACAGGTTGTTCCGGTAATTTCTTACGTTAACAGTGTCTCCGTGCCTCTCTCCTGCTCGCTGTCTCGACGTCGAGACTGGCGGACCCCCAGTTTCTCTTTGCGGTTCCCTCGGGGGTCTCCGTTCCACGTCTCTGTCAAAGTCGCCTGATCCTAGATTCGGCTGTTTCCGTCCCCCACGCAAGACAGCAATTCTCGTTTGCTAAGAGGGAACACTGCGTATACGTATTTGTATATATATGAGCATGGGGGTGGAGTGGTCGCAGTTGTGTCTGTCTGCGTAATTACGGCTTGGGGACTCGCCTAAAGAAAGTACACCATCTCTCCTCCGTTCACGTATATATATATAAGTATGACTAGTCTGGACGATAGCATCATTTCACCACAGAACATGGCGTTGCTCGACAACGTCACAAACTACAACAGAGAGGCCGTGGACTATTTCCACTACGAGTTCGGGCTGGGCTGCGATAAGCTACCCATGGACTGGAAAATACTCATGAAGATGCGGAAACACAGGCTGCTGAGGTTGCCCAGCTGTTCCATGGAGGACGACGTCGACTACACGATGTACATGCAGAGACTGCACCATTGCTTGTGGAGGCGCTGGTCCATGGAGCTCTTCGGCTTGCAGCAGAAGAAATGCGACCCCTTAAGCATCAACTGGAACAAAGATACGGACGTCACGGTACTATACGGGCCGGAATTCTCCTCGGAGGCACCAGCCTCCAAGGAACAGCAGAGGGCGTTGTTCGGTGCCCCCACAGCGCCACAAACAATCTCCTCGAAGGGGGTTATCGACACCCCGACGATAGAAAGTGGCGATGAGGACAGTATACTGTACGCCTCATCGATAGACTCCAGTGCATCCTCAATCTTCGACTCTGCATCGAGACGCCGCGGGTCCAACGGGTCCGTGGACAGGAAGCTCGGGTTACAATTTAGTGACGTCGTCCTAAAGAGGGAGATCTCTCCAAGAGGCGACATAAGCGAGAAATGCGTCCGCATCAACGATATCAAGTCGAGGCATCATCACCGCCGCCACCAGCACCGCCATCACAACGTGCACAGACAGGTGGTCTACTCCGACGCGTCGGATTATATTATGGTAGAGGGCGGTGACCTGTTTTACGTAAACTGACGGATTTCCCCTCACACCGCGGGCGCATAACGCTCCATCAAGTAATAGCATTCTTCTACGTACCTTTAACGAACTTTGTATATCTATCATGTCCTTTTAACACACCAGAGGCAGTACCGTGCTTCTTCCCCAGCCTCTAGCTTGATAAGTCATACTCTCTGTTTCTTGTTGTAACTATTATACATGCTATACACGCTACTGCATCCATGAGGATACAAATGTGTATCTTCCGCTGCACAGGCCGCACGATGCGGTATTATCTCACCTCTGGGAGTCCTCACTCGAATTTGGTCTTGAAGAAAATATGATCCATGGTCTCCTTTGCAGTGAGCCGTTCCTGGTGGTCGTACCTTAGCAAATTGTCGATCAGGTCAATCATCGCTGGGACCGCCAAATGGGCGTTGTCGCTCCCTATGTACTCCCTCCACTCCCTTCTGGGGAACTCTCTCATGATGTTGTCGTACTCGGAGGGCAAATCAAGCCCGTATTTGCCCAAATATGACATCAGCTCCTTAGTACCCAACACGGCAGCAATTTTGACCAGCTGGTCAGGGTTGGTGGAACCTTTAAAGAAGGGCTCCTTCTTGAATACGATCGCGGCCAGCATACACCCGACAGACCAAAGGTCCAGCGAGTAGTCGTACTGATTCAAGTTAACAAGCAGTTCTGGGCCCTTGTGGTAACGGGACGCGACACGGACGTTGTAGTCAACCCCAGGGTGGTAAAACTCAGCCAACCCCCAATCGATAAGTCTCAACTTCCTTTCTACAGGATCAATCATCACGTTCTGTGGTTTTACGTCCCTGTGCATAATCCCCATTGAGTGGCAGTAGTCCAGTGCAATCAATAACTGTGTGAAGTAGAACTGTATGTCAGCTAACCCAAACGTTGGGTACAGATTTCTGAAATCGACGTTCTTGACCTCCTCAAAGATCAGCGCGGGGATCTTCGAGTCCTTGTCCTGCACAATGTCGTACAACCCAACGACGTTGGGCCCGCCAGTGAGGTTTGTCAAAATCTTTAACTCCCTGTAGATCTTCTTCATCTTCACCGGTTTCAGCACTTTGATGACGCACGACTTGTCGTTCGCGACACACTTCCCGCCAAACACCTCGGAGTACTTGCCCCTCCCGATCTTGTTCACAACCTCGTAGTTCGAGATCTTCCCCCACTCAATCGTCACACCTTGCTCGTAATCCCAGTACTCCTGGGGCCTCTTCTCGCAGGCATCCGCGTACACACGCGCCACGGAATACACGCGGCTGCTCTTCCTGTTCAGCGCAGATGGCGGCAACGGCATCGGTCTCTATCGGGCTGCTTGAATGCTCTGGCTCGCTCGCTCGCTCCCTGGCAACTTGGCAGAGGCGGACGAGAAGGGTTGTCTCTCTCTCTGTCTTTGCAATAAGCGATATATAAAAAGTTTTCTCAAGAGATATATACACTTCGGCGGATGCCCTCGAAGACGACTGCGGTGAACAGAATTGCAGCGTGTATGCACTCCGTGGGATGGTGTTGCGGGACCCGGTAGTTCTGTCGTTTGAGGTCAGTGCTGGTCCGGAGCGCGTGCGGATCAGGGACGTGCAGCTATGGTCAAGAGAGGCCGTTGAGGCGCGGTCTATTCGTACGCAGACGCGCTGCGAGTGCCGGTTTCTTGGGTACGTGTCCCTCGCGAAGCTGCCCCTGTGGGTGTGGACCCCCGGGGAGTTGTATACTTGCCACACGACGAGTGGTACGACTCTCGCGTATCTGCAGGCGAAATTGAAACGGTGGGACAGAGGTATAGTGCTGCAGCGGGTGGACGCGGACAACACGTACTGGATCCTGTACCGGCTTGACGAGACGACCGTCGGGTGCACTCCGCTGAACGTTGCCCTGCAGAGCCGCATTGAGACGGAGATCGACGACAGGGAAGCTGTCCCACAGGTGGCCCCCGAGGTCGCGGTGAAGCATGCGTCCCCGAAGAAACAGCTAACGGAGACACTCTCGCAGCTGATCCTCACCGGTTTGAGAATAAGAGATATAACGAGGTCCAATTCGGCAGCGGAGTACGCGGACCTGTACAAGATGACTTTGCAAGCGGCCCAATTCGCCTACAGAAATTCGGGGACGGGCAGTATCCCCTTCGAACACCTACAACAGACCGTGGATAGCCTTCTAGAACTGTTCACAAGCTCGTGAGCACCTGCAACGTGGCCCTGCCGAGACCAGAGACTGCACACTCTTGAGCCTTTGTATGTAAATTTTGAAAAGTTTGGCAACTTGAAGAAGAAGAAGAAAGGGTCGTCCGTTGATGCAAACTTGCTTCTTGGGATCTGTTCTGTTGAGAGTGGACAATCGTAAATTGCTGTGGTTATTAGGTGTGCGAAGGTTGAGTATGAGTTCTGATAAGCATCTTTTCGTGCTCGTGCACGGTCTTTGGGGCACGCACAAGCACATGGAGCCCATGGAGGAGGTGTTCCGGGACGTTATCCCGAAGGATGAAGGTATCATCTATTTTGCACCCCGGCAGAACGCGAAGTTCAAGACGTTTGACGGGATTGAGATCATTGGGTATCGGACGCTGATCGAGCTGTGTCATTTCATCAAGTCGTACGATGGTCCCGGGAAGATCACAAAGATAAGCATCGTGGGTTATTCCCTTGGTGGGTTGATTGCTCGGTTTCTTGTCGGGAAGTGTTTTAGTGACTGCAAGGAGTTATTCAAGGGGATAGAGCCGCAGCTTTTCATCACTGTGGCAAGTCCGCATCTAGGTATCGACTTCTACAACAGGAGCGGTCTCTGGAGAGGCTGGCTGTTGAACCCCTTTTTGAAGTTTCTGGGGACGACTTTCCTCGGTAAGAGCGGTAGAGAATTGTTCATTACAAATGGGTATAACGATATTCTTGTCAGGTTGAGTCAGGAGAGCTATTTGGAGAATCTGAAATTGTTCAAGCACAGAGTTGTGTTTGGCAATGTGAAAAATGATAGGACCGTGGCGTTCTACACGGCAATCATCTCGGACTGCGATCCGTTCATAGAAACGAACAATAGGGTGCGGTATGTGTTTGAGGAAAACATCCCGGACTCGGATTCGTTCACCTCGAGGATCTTCCCCAGAATCGTAGATTTGAACCGGCTGGACAAAAGGGTCGCTATCGGCAACAATAGAGCCCCAGACAAGCGACTAAAGATCACGTTTCAAAACGTCATGCTAATATTCCTAATGATGACTCTTGTCTTGCCCATTGCCCTTGTATTGAACCTCTGCGGTACTCTGTACAGTTACTGGACGACAAGGAAGTACAGAAACATGTTCCAGGACGACAAGCTCCCCGATATAGTGAGGGAACAGCTCGGCCTCTCGGACCAACTACAAAGATACGTGAGCAATACGTACCAGTCGATTATAGACGAGAACAACGCGAACGGAACGAACGGTGACGATACGGATGATTTGAGGTCAGCGGATGGCGACTTACAAAAAATCCGGTCTGCGAGTTTGACTTCCCGTGAGAACATCGAACTTTGGGACAATTTCGTGGAGAAGTACACACATATAGGTGACCGGGACCAACATTGGCTGTCCGAGTTTGACCGACTACCGCTGGATGAGAAGCGGCGACAGATATTTCGAAACCTGTCTACCGTTGAATGGATTAGAGTCCCCATGTACATCAAATCGATAAACGCGCACGGCGGGATCGTCGCAAGAAGGGGGATCAATGAGAAAACGCCGGCAACGAGTCTCGCAGGGTTGCAATTCGAGGCGAAACTGATAAAATACCTGTTACACAAGTGATCACGTAGATAAATACATGTATAGATAGAGCGGGCTTCCTTCCCCCTTGGTTTCACCACTTCTCCTCCGGGTTTTCTTTAAACTTCTGGTAGTCCTCCAATTTGTACATGGAGATCTCAGTTTCGTTTTCAATGTCGTACTCGCACAGTTTCTTACCTTGTGGATCTCTCGTGTCTATGATCCAGTCATCATCGTGGTCAAAATTTATGACGAGGTTGACCGTTTTGGACCGGTGCGCATGCGTGTAGATCTTCAAAGTGTCGTAGTCTACTGACCGGAACGGCCTGAAACTGCCCTCGCTCTTGATATGTTGCAGACAATCGTGCATCAGGTCCGCCCCGGTCTTCTCCCGCAAGTTGTAGTTTGCAAGCACAAGGTTCTTGACGTTTCTGTAGGGAAACGACTTGATGACCCGCACGGTCAGCGTAACGTTCGTCAGCGGCCTAGCGGTCGACGTCAAGGGTTCCTCCATATCATAGTCTAGTGCGTCCGACATGATGCACTGGTGCCGATGAGACCAAGACCCATCCAGTAAGCACCTGGTGCTACTGAAGGGACATGCGCTTTGCTATACTATACTATGCGATGACCGGGTAACACACTGCTTTTCAAGCAAACGGCTGCATTGTACACTGAGTTGCGAGTCTTTTCTCCCCCGGTCTCTGTCACTACATCATAGGACCCCAATCTACACCATGCCCAGTCGCAGTGCATCGTCAGCTGGTCGCTGTCGCTCTGTGTTGGTGCCAGTTCCTCGAAGAACTCTTCTCGAAGAGCTGAAAATTACCGGAAACGGAAATACGTCAACAACAAAAATAACAAAATGGAGCGAATATACCCAAAACCTGAAGAACAAACAACACAGAGATGGAGGTTTGTTCGTTGGATGGGCATCGCGCTGGGTGTACTGCTCCCAACTGGTCAATTTTGTAGTGTCTGTGTCTCTGTGTGTGTTGGGAGGCTTCTTCGTTATTAAAAAAAAATTAGAAAACGAGGGGAGTGAAACAAAGCACCAGTGCAAGTGTGTGAACATATATATGGCTGAACAGCGGGAGAACAGTACGCAGACAACCACCTGTTCGTTCTCGAATACGTCGGACGGGATGCTGACGCAGGAGACACAGCCCATTGAGGAGAGTCCCACGAAGGGGTTTTTCGCACTGACGCCAGTCCGGATTAGAGGGCTCGAATCGCCTCTGCGACGGAGCAGCATTGGTGACGACGGTGATGGTAATGGTATCGGTTTTGGCAATCGGCCCAGTGGTGGTAGTAGTAGCAGTGCTCTGCGGGGCATGAGGGGGTCCGAGAGTCCCCTGCGGATAGAATCGCCGCGTGTGGCACAGTATAGGGACAAGTTCACTATGATATCGCAGGATCTAGAGAGACTGCTTGAAAATTTGCATGTTGTTTACCACAAGATTGGTTACACGTACGCGGAGATCAAGGGCAAAGAGAAAACTATCTTTAACAAGCTGTCAGGATCGATCACAGAATTTTACTCTAGCGCAGAGGAGGAGATGAACAACTTGATCCTGGAGAATGACGTCACGCAGGATATTCTCAATAGAATGCTAGAAAAGCTACAGGACCCGAGTGGACTGAGCACGATACCGGACGTGTACGTCAGAAACGCAATCCTGTACCCTAAGAGCAAGACGGTGCCGGATTCGCCGAAGAAACCATTGCCACTCATAGAGGTCCAAAATTCGATGAATACGGCCAAAAAATTCGTGTTTAAGGAATACCTCCCTCAATTGTTGAACTTCATAGACCATAACATTGCATTGCAAAGAATGATCCATTCTGTGGGCGAAATACTGATTGATCTGACAGAGGAAGATAAACTGCTGGCAGGAGGGCTCCCCAGTTTAAAGTCTTCAGAGGCCCTACGGAACATATTGGCGAGTCAACTTAACGGTAGAGAGTTTAACGTGGAATTTTTATTGGGTGTCTTCAAAAAACACAAAAAACTACTACTGTACGATACAGAGTTTAGTGACATTTCCTCAGAACGTGTAAAACAAATGGATAGAATTGCAAGCATTTACCAACAAGAATACGGTTTCCGATGCCAAAGGATACGATCTTTAGTCAATGAGTGCGATGCCCTGGTGAAAAAATTGGGTATCCCAGAGGACGATATATCAGAGAAGGCAGATTTGAGACAATTTATAGCGAAGATAGATGGTAACCCAAGGGGTGGGGCCACTGCTGATTTAATACCGGTGTCCAACTCAACTTTGGAGTTTTTATCAAATGCATTGTCAAAATACCAACGCTGTGAAAGTGAAAGGCAGGCTGAGAAGACCGCTCTATTGCATTCCTGCGAGACACTCTGGACTCTGTTGAAAGTTCCACAGGGTAAAATTGACAGTTTCCAGCAACAGCACAGCGGACTGTCCCTGGAGACGTTGAGTAATATGAAGAACGAGTTGAAGAATTTACAAGTCATGAAGAAATCTCTGATCAAAAATATAATAAACGAGTCCTGGGGCAAGATCAATGAGCTGTGGGATACGTTGCAAGCGGACTCGCAGGATAGGGCACCCTTTCTGCGTCAATTTGAGACGCTGAGGAACTCTTCGAAGACACTGGAAGACGACGAGCGACTCCTGGAGGTATGTGAGGAGGAGCTAAAGAGGCTGGATGCAAGGCTGGCGGTGTATACCCCGGTGTTAAAACTTATCGAGGAGTTCAAGTCCCTGAAGGAGGACAAACTGTTTTTGGAGAACAGTTCGAAGGATTCTTCACGGCTTCTTTCGAGAAACTCGCACAAAATTCTTTTGAGGGAAGAGAAGACTAGGAAACGCATATTGCGACATTTCCCACGGGTCATTCGGTGTATGAAGCTGGCGCTGGAGAGAGCCGAACAGGTGTTCCATATACCGTTTACGGTGGACGATCAGGACATTCACGAGGTCATTGAGCAAGAGGAGGAGCAGTTCCGTAGTAACTACCCAAGAAGCGTGTTAAGTCTTGGGACTGGTACGGCGAGGCGATCGCAGACAACAGGTACACAAAGAGTGGCCAAACCTAAGACACCACAGATAAAGACACCACAGCTGAATAGTGTCCGTGGTGTGAGTGGTACACTTCTGGGGCAAGAGTCCCGCGAGCACATGCAAAGAACGCCCGTCGCGCGGGTAGTTCACCCGAAGACTCCATCCAACAGGGTTGGCCTTCCGTCCACGGATCGGCGGAGCAAGTCCCTCGAGACGCGGAGAAGCGTTCCGCGACAGATGTCCGGCACGCGATCCGTCAAGACGCAAAGATCCCAAACGGGGTTGCTGCCACCCACGGCGATCACTGGCCGTCAAGCCGCCGAGGAACGGAAACCTGCATCTACGGTGGCCCCATCTCACTTGCCCACCTCCCCTCGGCTGCGCGGCATACGACCAACGAGGTTGTTCCCTCTGGACATGAACACAATGCATAACCGGAGGAGCCAGATCCCCGTGCTGTTCAAGTCGAAGTCAGCAATAGACTTCGATACGGCAGCCAAGTCTACTCGCAACTCTGAACCCACCTTGAGAGTGCACAACGGCGGGAACACATTGTCCACCCCACGGCTGAGCAGCCCGTACAAGGAACCAGAACACTGCGTCTACCAAGTGTCGATGTCACCAGAGGGGAAACTCCAGCTAAACGTCGAGTCCGAGTTCAGGGGCAAGAGCAAGGGCAAGGACAGCTACGACGGCGAGAACCACCACGCGGGTGCCGTTCTGGACACGCAATTCGACGACACGAGCATCCTGGACGACGACGAAGCGGACCCGAAGTTCGTCCAGTGGAAGACGGAACAGCTGGCCAAACTGGACCAACTGCAGCATATGAGGGCCGCAGACGCCCAGGTGACCCTCGAACAGCATGGGTAGACCCGAGAGCAGACCAATCGTCAGTACATAGTTGTTGTAGTAGTAGTTGTAGGACCCAACTGTATCGGATTCCTGTTACCCAGTCGCTGTCTTTTCATCTCTTCGCAGCGAAAACTTTTTGAAGAAGAAGTTGAAGAAGACGATGAGGAGAGTGGGAAGTGGTAGACGTTTCTGGTGGGTTGAGGAGCAGCCTGTGAGTGTGTGAGTGGTTTAGAAAACTGCACTTGTTGGTTTGTTTATTGGGTGTCAGTTTTCTGTGTCTGGAAACCGTTTATACCGTGCCAGGGCGTTTGTTTTGTTTTTGGCGGTTGTTTTCTGATTGTGGGGGGAGATAGTATAACTGATCTCACAGCGTTGCGAACACATACAGCAATAGTGAACCAGGCAGCCAGTTATATTTTGTAGTAGAAGTGCTGGTTAGTGTGTGGGAGAAAGAGAGGAAGATGTCTGTGAATGGGAATGATGCTAGGGGTGCTGGGAAGCCGCTGGACGCGCCGCTGCCGCAGAGTGCCGCTGCCGCTGCTGCTGCTGGCAGAGCAAATAACAAGGTGACGTCGCCAGTTTTGAGGAGTTCTGCGAGCCCCACGGGCACAATAAAGTCGCATACAAAGTCGATCATGAACGTCAGTGGGACTTCTGGGGCCGTGGTGAGTAACACCCCAGAACCTGGGCTGAAAAGAACGCCTACTGTCACTTTCAGCGACCCAAAATCAGCTACCGTGGTGAAGGTATCGTCTCCAAAGGGGGCTACGCAGAGTCTCCTGGGGGAACCGTCGCCGCTCGTCAGTAACAGCAACAACAACACGAATAACAAGCAGCAGCAGCAGCAACCAGAGTCTATATACAGGGAGGCTGGGAGGCCCGTAAATGCTACGACGGCGGGGGTTGCCGCTCCCTTCAAAGATATGAGAGTGGATACGAAAGTGCCGCGGCAACAGGAGGGAGACATCTCGACGCCAATATCCACACTGTCTCCAAAACAGGAGTCAAGTATCAAGACGTCTCTGTCGGATATTCTGAAAGACGGTGGTTCGACCGCGTTGAAGCCCTTTGAAGGTTTGCGAGACCACGCACACTTCTTGGTCGACGACGAGTTGCACACGCCTGCTTCTCTGAAATCGTTGCCCGGGAGTAACAGCACGAGTCCACGCGGGTCCATGTCGAATGGCGTGGACGGCGGGAAGCCGCTCGAGGCTGTCATCGAGGAGGAACAGTTGCCCGAAACGAACCACTTCATCAACTCTGTCGCGGGTGGTGGTGCAGGCGTCGGTCTCGGTACCATGGCATCCTCAGCGCAGGGCGTACAGGGCAACGCGCAGTTGCCTACGGATAACAAGCAGACGATAGCGCCGAACATCCCCAAAAGAGAGACCGGGAAGAACATTGACCCGCGGTTGCCGCAGGATGATGGGAAGCTGCACGTCCTGTTCGGGGGTACCGGTTCCCTATCCGTGTTCAAGATCAAGTCAATGATCAAGAAGTTGGAGGAGATCTACGGGAGGGACCGGATCGGTATACAGGTGGTGCTGACGGAGTCCGCGGCCAAGTTCTTTACGAAACGGTACTTGAAGAAGACGAGTGCGAAGCAGCAGAAGGAGCACGGAACGCCGCTAGTGACGCCGACGACGGAAAACGTACCCGGTGGGATGCACGCGACGCCGTCGTCCGCCTCGTCCAATGCCCTCTATGCGAGCAATGCGTTTATTCAGCGGGTGAGCTCAGACATCTCCGTGATGTCTGGTTCCGCGCAGCAGAGGGGCAACAGCAACACGAGTACCTGCTCTGTTGCGAGCAGCGCGCCACAGCAACAGCAGCAGCAATCGTCGACGCCGCCCGCGCAGATCGAGTTGCCCGCGCATATACAAGTGTGGCGGGACCAAGATGAATGGGACGTGTGGAAGCAGCGGACGGACCCTGTGCTGCACATAGAGTTGCGGCGGTGGGCCGATATCTTGGTGGTGGCGCCGTTGACCGCCAACACGCTTTCGAAGATTGCGCTTGGGTTGTGCGACAACTTGCTGACCAGCGTGATACGAGCATGGAACCCTATGTTCCCGATTTTCTTGGCCCCTTCGATGGTGAGCTCCACTTACAACTCGATGATGACCAAGAAACAGCTACAGCTGATCAAGGACGAGATGCCCTGGGTGACTGTGTTCAGGCCGAGCGAGAAAGTTATGGGGATAAACGGTGACATCGGGCTCGGCGGTATGATGGACGGGAACGAGATCGTCGACAAGATAGTCATGAAGCTGGGTGGATACCCGGAGGATGAGGATGATGAGGATGACGGCGAGGAGGGTGAGGATAACGGTGACGACGACGATGATGACGACGAAGACGAAGACGACGACAAGAAGAAAAAGGATTCGAACGACGACGATGACGACGACGACGACGACGACGATGATGATGATGATGATGATGACGATGATGATGATGACGATGATGACGAAGATACCGAGCAAAAACCCGTCAAGTCTAATCAAATATAGCGTCGGCTAGTCGAGCAAGAACCTGAGAACCCCAAAACGTCGATGATGCGACGCTGTCAAGACCGTATTTTTCTATAAGGGCACGAGGGAGTGCCCGCAAATACTTTCTACTTATTTAAGTTGCCCAGCAGACCGCTGCCACAACAACAACAACAACAACCCCTCTTCCTCGTCGCTGCTGCTGTTAGTCACCGCCGGAAAGGGATCCGGATCACCATCTTTTTTTGTACAGAGAGAAAAAATCGGTATAAATATGAAGTGATAAGGGATTTGCCACGCTGCCTCTGGGGGTCGGTTTCTGGAGGTCTTGGGAGACGTCGCAGTGACTCTCTCGTATTGCACGGTGAACAGTGTAGTATGTCGGATTTGAACACAAACAGTAACAGCAGCAAGGGCCATACGGTCGCGCGGGCGGAACAGGACGCCCTCATATCGAAGTCTATTGAGTTGGGGGACACAGCGGCGGTGGACGCGCTGCGAGGCAGTATATCGCGGCCGGGGACGCCGCGAGAGGTCAAGTCGGCGGCCGTGGATGTAGACGTGGATGTGGACTCTGCGACGCCCTCTGCGTCCGCTACTCCCTCCGCGCCTGTGGGCAACAGGGTGGAAAAGTCCCGTAACAGGACTAAGAAGAGGTCTGTGAAGAGGCGCAAGGCGGTGTGTTACTTCGAGGGCTGCGAGAACGCGCCCTCGAAGTTCATAGGCGACTGTGACTTCTGTCAGGGACACTTCTGCTCCTCGCACCGGCTCATGGAGACGCACGAGTGTGCTGGACTAGACACATGCAAGAAGAGAATGCACGACCGCAACGCAGACAAGCTTTCCAAGGAACAGACTGTCGTCCAGCAGATCCAAATATAAGTCCTGCGCGGGTCTTCCCATGTGTAGGCAAATCGAACAAAAGACAATATAAATGTACATAGCATCTTTCCCATTCCACGTTTCCCTCCACCCCCGTCTCTTCCACTTTGTATGTGCTATGGTCTATCAGCTGGCTATGCGAGAGAAAGATGCTACAACACAACGGTTCTACTTCACCTCTATTACGGTGTGCTACCGGTTTCAATGCGTGCGGCTGTACCATTCTTTGAGAGGTCACCTGATAACTGAAAATTTTCATTCCCTCGCAGAATCGAGTGCTATACGATGACCGCTTGCTTGTGTGACGCTCATCTGCCCTCGGGCATCGTTACTCTTTATGTCCGTTTGCGATAACTGTTAACTTCTTTCACAAATGCTTCTTTGATAGCACAGCACAGCACAGCACAGATGGGTAAGAGATCGAGACCTGTGGGACTTTCAAAGAACAAGAAGAAGGCGAAGACCAATGCTCCAGCAGAGGACAAGTCGGAGGCGCCCGCTGCGCCGCAATTGACTTTGCTCGTCGCGGAAGACGAGGACCCAGAGGACGAGATCGTACAGTTGAGAACTCTGTGGAACACGTACCTACAAGGTGGGAAGGACTCGGACACTTTGCTCAACGGGATTGTCAACGAGAGTGACTCGTTGTTGAGCAACGACAGAGAGAAGTACGCTGCTAACAGCGAGTTCCTTGCCGTGTTCGCACTTGCGCTTTCTGAACTCGCCATGTTCTGCGCGGACGACGCGGAGAGGATGGAGAAGTATATGGGGACCGCTATGGAACTGCTGGATTTGCCCGAGGCAAGGGACGCAAGGGAGGATCCGCTGTTGAAACTGGCAAGAAGCAAGATTGTATTCCAGAGGATCCTTCTCAATGGATTACAACAAGAGGAGAGCGCTGCTGAGGACGTTGTCGCCCAGTTTATGGGCGCACGTGAGAGCTTTTCAGTGACCGACCACGCACCTTACCACTTGTCCACGTTTGAAACGCTGAACTTGGCGCATGACTTGCTAGAGGTTGTCGAAAACTACGGGAAACCGTTTGCCGTGCCGGACAATGAGGAGGTCGACAGTGACAACGACAGCGAGGCGGAGGAGAACGGCGCAGACGACGCCGCGGTCGCCGTCGAGATGGTATCCCTGGACAAGTCCTCCCCAGTGCACAAACTCAAGCAAGAACTGCCAGCACACATGGCCTGGTGCAGAGACCAACTTGCATTGCTGGATAACCGCGTCTCCAAGGAGCAAGCGGAGGGACCCAAACTGAAAAACAACATCAACAGACTGATCGGTGAGCTGTACCTGCGCGAGGCGGACCCGCTCTCCACGAAGTTCTTGTCGCTGCAGTACAACGACGACGAAGATGACGCAGATGCAGATGCAGCGGCGGTGAACCAGTTGCGCAAGGACGCGCTCGCGCTGACAGACAAAGCCATCTCCCACTTCATTGCCGCAGAGGACCCAGAGGACCCGGCTACTTGGGTGCAGCTTGCAGAGAGCTACATCGACTTAGGCAACTTGCAGGACAACGAGTCTGTGGAGCAAGAGGCCACTTACACGAAGGCGGAGAAGCTGCTGCGCAAAGCCAACGTCGCCGCCCACAACAAGTACGAGGACGTCTTGAACAACCTGTTGGGTTGAACGCGGCGCGGCTCGCCCCGACGCGGTCTGGTCCGGACCGGACCCATACGATATGATATGATATGTGTTTTTAGATATATGTACCATGCAGTTACCGTTATTTTTGTACAGACATTTACGATAGGGGAGTTTAGTAATGCGCCAGAGGTCGATTACGTGACCCCCCGGAGCATGGTAAGAAACAGTTCGGGGTAGAAGTAAAGGGATGGGAGATTTGAACCAAAAGTGTCAATACAACAAGCGGGACTGTCCTCCAGTCGAAGGTTCAAATTTTCAAAGGAAACCTCATAGCAACCCCCATACCCCTTGGTCAACCACGTGGTTTCCGATGCTGTGACAAATGGAGCTTCCTCCGAGGAACGGTGCGTAACGTACTCTCGTGACAGTCCGGTCTTTATGAGTGGTGTTCACGGCACTTTTACACAATCCGAAATGTGGCTGTGGGTCAAGACACCCCTTTTCCCCAGAATGAAGTTTGTTAAGACATCACGATAACACTACGGGATCCTATGCTATATCTACACGTACTCCTCCACTGTACCCCACAAACATTTATCATCCCAACAATAGTCTCCATAACGTATGTTTCTCCAAGGCACACTTGACAAAGGTAACCACTGGCGGTAGCAAGCCCCGATGACCATCAAAACTCGAACCCCTTGCGTCGGAAATACGGGAAATTCAACGCCCGTACCAACGGCATTGGACTCAATACCAGTAGTTGTTATCGGTGGTGATTCCACCACGAGGCTTATCCACGTATTGTCTAGCCGCACTGGCTAGCTCTGTTCGTCCAACGGCCTCAATAAAGATTGGCAATGATACGGAAATTAGCGGGGGAAAGAGGCTATCTTGTAATGTGGAAATATGCATCCCTATACTAAGTCATGACAGGTCATACCTCATCTTTGACTTCAGGGCTACCAACTTGTTCCTCTTTCCTGAACATGACCTTGTATTCCCCTGTCAACTTGACGCGCCTGCTATCCCATCGCAAGTTCCCGACAATAGACATCTCAGTTCCTCGAACCGTTGGCCAGCCCATAGGGACAGGTTTTGTGACACTGTTACCACTTCTCGGACACCCGCTCACCGCACAGCGAAGAGCCCGGGTGTTCCGCGGAACCCCCGGGCTGCGGGTAACGTAAGCACATTCCGCGGCCGGGCCGTCCGGGCCGCATCCGGCCCGCGTCCTGCGGCGGTTTCTGCGGAAATGCCCGCAGAGCGCCCTATTTCGTTTCTTTTTTTGCAGACTCCTATTGTTCTGCCCGCGCTCCCCCATTTCCCCCGCACGCAGAAACAGCTGTAGTCCCTTCCGCTTTCCCAATGCGGAAATCTGCGTGCTTTGGAACCCACAATGTGTCCCAATGCGGTCAGATGCAGCGAAAGTGAAATAAGGAAAAACTCGCGCAATGGTAATAACGAGCTCGGGCTTGACCTCTGGGTGAAATTTAGACTTGTGCAATGCATCGGGATGGCTACATGTCACGTTAGGATCTGATCTTCTCCTTTTTAAACTGTAGCTACAATACCTCTTCTTCCTTTTTTTTTCTCTTTCCTCCACTCGACATTGATAAGAGAGTACTGTGTTCGTAAGGTATTTTTGCAGTGACTTTCTCTCTCTCCCGCTTCAAGTACTTCAAGAAGACTCCTGTAAATAGGCCAAACGGTTGATAATCACCGGGTAGTATGTCGCAGAATGGTGGATTCAACTCATCCAATGCAACGGCGCTCGCTATCTTGCAACAGATGGAAGATGACACTCGAAGGAACTACTCCCTGTACTCGGGGATGGTTCCGAACTTGGCATTCAACATTTCAATGATTGCCATCTGGGGGGTACTTCTTGGTGTCCAGACATTGCAGTTCTGGTGGAAACAGTACTGGTTCTCAGTGGCGTTCTTCTGCACTGGAGTGCTCGAGGTGCTCGGGTTCATCGGGAGGACTTGGTCACACTACACGCAGACAAACTCGGACGCATTCTTGTTGAACATGATCTGTCTCACAATCGCCCCAGTGTTCACCATGGGCGGGTTGTACTACCAGTTGGCCAAGCTGATCGAAATATACGGACACAAGTTCTCGGTGATCAAATCTCCAATGCTGTACTCGTACATCTTCATCACCTCGGATATTGCGTCCTTGGCAATCCAGGCCGCAGGTGGCGGTGTCGCAGGTATGGCTGCGTCCTCGTTCAAGTCCCCGCAACGTGGGGATAATATCTTCATCGCAGGACTGGCCATCCAGGTCGCCTCCATGTTTATCTTTGGGCTTCTGTGGTTTTTCTTCCTATACCAGATCTATGTCAAAGTTAGGATGGAACACTTGGGGTTGCAGGGGAAATGGTACTCGAACAAAATATGGAAAGTGTCCCAAGCGGAGATCGATTACAAGTACAGGCCCAAATTCCGCGCCTTGAGAATAGAGCCTGAGAGATGGATATTCAAATATTTCCCATTGGGAATGACTGTGGCTGTCTTGACCATTTTCACAAGATGTTGCTACAGACTCGCAGAGTTGTCTGAGGGGTGGACAGGTAATTTAATCACACACGAGTGGTACTTCATCGCTTTGGACTCCCTAATGATGTCGATCGCTACCACAATATTGACAGTGCTTCACCCGGGGTTTGCATTCCGCGGGAGACACGTATCCATCCCAATCACAACGGCCAAAAATGTCACAGACGAGGAAAAGAATGGCGACCTGTCATCAAAGGGCGGGTCCCCTGAGGGGTCTACGGATGGCGGGTACGGATCTGAGGAGGAGGACAAACTGTTCGAAAGAGAGGAACAGCAAGCAAACCTCACATCTGTACCAGAAATCAGCACGGATGGTTCCAAGGTTAGCACGGGCAAAAAGAGCAAGTTCTCGAAGTTCTCGAAGTTCTCGAAGTTCTCGATGTTCTCGAAGTTCTCGAAGCTCTTTAGCAGATCCTAACGGGTGCAGGCCCCATCCCCACGGTAGCATGCAACATCTACGATGAAATGAATTCTCTCACTCTCTCTCAAAAACTTATACATTCTTTCCACTCAAACACTATTGATATCAATTGTTTCCTCCAGTTTTTTCCTTCCTACGACGGAAAACCATTTTGGTTCGTTAGATACAAATATCTTCTCTCTTCTATCTCATTAATAATATCAGTACATGTACAGCATAACCCAACGCACACACACACACATACACTATAGTAAAACCTTTACAACGGTTACTATTAGGGTAACATTGATTCCCATCTCTTGAAAAATTTTATATAATTAATTTCTGTTCAATTTGAAAGCATCGCCAGACGATCTCGCTGTGTACATCTCTCGTTTGTTGACCTTATCACCCGTCTCTAACGCTTAGCAGAGGTACGCAATGGGTGTTCCGTCGTTTTTCAGATGGTTGTCACGGAAGTACCCAAAGATCATCTCCCCCGTGCTGGAGGAGAGGCCACAGATCGTCGATGGGGTCGAGTTGCCCATCGATTACTCGACTGAGAATGCCAATGGGGAACTCGACAATCTGTATCTCGATATGAACGGTATCGTGCATCCTTGTTCGCACCCAGAGAACAAACCGCCTCCTGAAACGGAGGACGAGATGCTGCTCGCCGTGTTCGAGTACACGCACAGAGTGCTCAATATGGCTAGGCCCAGGAAGGTTCTCGTGATGGCCGTGGACGGTGTGGCGCCAAGAGCGAAGATGAACCAGCAGCGTGCGAGAAGATTAGGTCTGGCGAAGGACGCGGAGTTGCAGAACGAGAAGAAAGAGGAGGAGTTGCGGAAAAGAGAGCATTACGGTGAAGTCATCGACGATTCCGTGAAGGCCAAAAAAACTTGGGACTCGAACGCAATTACACCGGGTACGCCCTTCATGGATAAGCTAGCACTGGCGCTTCGATATTGGACCGCGTTCAAGCTGGCCACTGACCCTGGATGGAAGAACTTGCAAGTTGTTATTAGTGATGCAACAGTTCCAGGTGAAGGTGAACACAAAATTATGAACTTTATTAGGTCACAGAGAGCGGACCCAGAATATAATCCAAATACCTCCCATTGTATCTACGGGTTGGATGCGGATTTGATTTTCTTGGGTCTTGCTACCCACGAACCACATTTCAAAATTTTGAGAGAGGATGTCTTTGCCCAAGAGTATAAGTCTTCTAAAAGAGATATAGACGCGAATAATATGACTGAGGAGGAGCGACAGATTCTTTTGAAGCGGGACGCTGAGAAGCCGTTTCTATGGTTGCATATTGGCATCTTAAGGGAATATCTCGCAGCAGAACTGTTCGTCCCCAGATTACCCTTTGCGTTTGACCTGGAGCGCGCCATCGACGATTGGGTATTCATGTGTTTCTTCTGTGGTAATGATTTCTTACCCCATTTGCCCTGTCTCGATGTGAGAGAGAACAGTATTGATATCTTGTTGGACATTTGGAAAAAAGTGCTTCCTAGCATGAAGACGTATATGACATGTGATGGTCAGTTGAATTTAGCTTCAGTGGAAGTTGTACTTAGACAGTTGGGTGCCAGAGAACCTGATATTTTCCAAACCAAATACATCCAAACGCAAAGAAACGAAGCTCGATATAGGCAAAATAACAAACGTAACGGGAAGAACGTTTCCAAGGGGCAAGATAGGCACCCTACAAAGGTCAATGAACAGCTTCAAATGTACGACACCTCAGGAAATCTCGCAAAGGGTGCATGGAACTTGACAACAAGCGACATGGTTCGGTTGAAAAAGGAAGTCATGCTGGCCAATGAAGGTGACGATCGCGCCTTAGCAGTTGTGAGGGAACAGAGCGAGAAAAATAATAAGATGATGCAAGAAATCACCGAGGAGGATATGGACAAAGTAGTCGATTTTGCTAACAAGAATAATTTCTCCGTTGCTGAAACTCTTAAGAAAAAGTTGGCCGCAAAGAAGCATCAATTGGAAGAGAAGGAAGCAGAGGAGGATGAAAAGGAGGCAAAGGTTGTGAAAAAGTTCAAGAGCGAGGACGATGATTTGAAGGCCAAAATTAAGGCAGAGGTGGAGGATGAAGTTGATAATGAGGAGAGGGGCCCCCTAGTCTCCACTCCTGAACAACCAACATCCATCATATCTAGTTCAGAACTAACGGGTGGTGTGATAGATACGGATGACACTGTGAGGTTACACGAATCCGGGTACAAGGAGAGATATTACACTGGTAAGTTCAATATTTCGAAGGATCAGATCGAGCCGCTACGGAAAGATATGGTTAAATCCTACATTGAAGGTGTTTCATGGGTACTGTTGTATTATTATCAAGGTTGTCCATCCTGGAATTGGTATTATCCATACCATTATGCCCCTTTTGCAGCAGACTTCTTTGATATCAACGATATAAAAGTCGAATTCAAGCAAGGAGAACCTTTCCTACCATACGAACAACTTATGTCCGTGTTACCAGCTGCTTCTGGCCATACTTTACCACCTATCTTCCGGCCACTGATGAGCGACGTAGACTCACCAATTATTGATTTCTACCCACAAGAGTTTAAGATTGATATGAACGGTAAAAAAATGTCGTGGCAAGGTATTGCACTTTTACCGTTTATTGACGAGAAAAGACTGTTAGAAACAGTTCGTGCTCAATATCCAAAATTGAGCGAAGAAGAAAGAGCACGGAACTGTCGTAATGAAGATATTTTACTGATCAGTAATAAGAATGCTAACTACGAAAAGTTCGTTAAGAAACTGTACAAAGATTCTAAAGAACACACTGATGTGTTATTCAGGCACTTCAAAACAGGTTTGAGCGGTATAGTCGCCACAGATGTCGAGGGTTTCACTCTTAATGGCAAATTGCCATGCCCCGTCCATGGTGGTTCATTGCCTGAACTGTCTACAAATTTGTTTTTGAAGATGCTCTATAAAATGCTTCCTTTGCCTGGTAAGAATAAGTCTCTTTTATTGAACGGCTACATTCCATCTAAACCAGTATTAACACCATACGATCTTGAGTCCGTTTTTGTGAATAAGAGTGGATATGGCAGAAACAGAAGAGGGTTTGGTGGTAGTCCACAGTACACTGAGATTCCAACTGGTCCATACGGTACAACTCAGTATAGCCCTAGAGTTGGTGGGTATAGGTCTTTTTTCTATTTTGCAAGCAATTCCAATAATAACAACAATGCTAATAAAATGGGCAATAGGTATAACGGCAACAACAATTACAACCAACAGCAAAATGGCCCACCGCATGTCAACTCAAATAATGACTACAGAAACAACAGGAGTGGCGGTTACAATCCCGAAAGAAATAACAACTATCGTGGTAATAACTATCGCCAGGGCAATAACAGGAATTTTAACAACGGGAATGCCAGTCGTTACCAGGGTAGCAATCGGCGTTGATTCAACCTATCTTATTTGTACACTAGGAAAATACTAATATGTACTCTTATAAATTTTTAGTAATCACATCATGGGCATTTTAGTAAGACGCTGCTAGAAGTTATAATACAACATTTTTATATATTAGTTTCCGCTTACCTTTTTTTATTATCCGTTTAGTGTTCTATAAGCTTCTCTTCGATATTCACGAGAGATTTCTGAATTGTTCAGCACGCAATCCTCTGAGTATTGTCGATAAACGTACATGGTGTGTATAGGTTTATAAAGAAATTTATTGTAAGAGCTCAAGTCCGTTGTGGTTAAGAAATAAGTGAAAAAACAGCCTGTTATTGATATATGTAAACCGAATACGTAGGCATACAACTTATATTGGGTGTGTTTGATTGTCAAAGTCTTCCTGATTCAGCGGTCTGGTTTTCAGGGTTGGCCTTCAAAGATACCGAAATAGATACCTTGGGAGCTTGCACTTTTTTGGGATAATGTAGCAACGGAATGCCCAGCGGTTCCCCTGTAAAGTTGGTGTTAAGATCATTCACAGTGTCAAATCTCCCCAGCTAGTAAATTAATGGTTCATTGGAAGGAAAGATCCGCAAACTATCTTTAAATAGTATTTTGTAAGAGCTAAAGCAGGTTGTGATTGAGTAAAGTGTGTAAGGACTCTGATATTGTGTATTTACGCCGTATACGTAAGATATGTAGTTATATCAGTTGTGCTTCCTTGTCTAAAACTGGTTCCCTTTTCGGGTTCTGGATTTAGAGACGGTCTTGAAAGATGTCGGTGCAGCTACCTTGGGGTTTATATATTTTCCGGATAACGGGCCATCCGCATGTCTCGAGTTCGTATACTCACATGTTGGGTTTATAATAGTTCACAGTACTGTATTAGATAGGGTAACGGGTCATGAGTCCATTCCCAAAGGAAGTTCCCGCTTTATCCTCACATATTTTTGATTATTACCCACAAGCAAGATTTTTATTTTTTTATCGTTATTAACCTACCAATTTTTATAGGCTACTCTCTGTAATAAACAATAATGCTTGAAGATTCTTTTTAATCATTTTTTTGCTAGAAGCTAAGAATGATGCTGCACTACGCATGTTTGATGTGTGGCAGGGTCCTCCAGCAGACGGTCACTGCCGAGCGCCGGAAGCTTCTCCCCCGTATACGCATTATATAGGAGAGTTACATAAACTGTCGATGAATTGTTTTCATCTTTTATATGACGATAAGCAATGTAACATTGTACGAAGCTGGATTTCCAATATCCAACATTTTTTGCTGCTTGACAGCACTTCAAGCCCCGATGTAATAGTAAACCCATCTGATAAAATTCGTTAACCTTAGTACCCTTTTTTCTTACTAGACGTTTCCTTGAATGTGTTGAATAGTGTCTTGTTTGTGTCTATTCATTGAAGGAGAGTATGTTAGATGTTTTAGTTCACTTTACTTCTGGTATATACTTAATATATAAGTATATGGTTCGATGATCTCTTCTATATTGTAACAGATAGAAGGATCAATTCATTCGAGGTAGTTAGGCATTATATATGTGAGAATTTGCTCAGAGTCAATGGTGTGGCTCTTCACTTTCTCAAGATGTTAGTTACTTCCACACTTGTGGCATCATTATTTGTCTCGTTAACAATTGTGTCTTTTATCAAGTGTGTGTCTTGTTTATGCCTATGAAGATATCTTATCATCCTTATCATAGTCATTTTCTACATCCAGCAGAATGTTCTATAACAGATTATGAGATATAAGAGCTTCTGGAAAAGAAAATACAAAGTTACAGTTAAGAGTTTAGCCTTGGTCCAACAGATGTTTCTTAAGTAGCGCACACGTCAATAATAACTAGAAAACATATACCACTATCCAAAGTTTTTCTGATATAGCACATTTGCGTATCGATAACTCACTAATGGATCTACTCAAACCATAATTAATGCTTAGCCTCTTCATGTGAGGGAATCATAACACATACAAGTATATACATACTTTTGTACTTATGTAAGAACAAATAAAATGTTTTTTACTTTTTCCGTTTTCATCTACGACATACTCAACGTCTTGGCAAATGATCTGTTTAGGGATTCATGTAAGTGCCACTATTTCAAATTTTTCTGTATTGTTTGAGGTTCGAAGGAGAGACGCAGGTTCTTCATAAAACTTTGACGTCGAAGAGAACAACAAGTCTCGAACACTTCGCTTGTTACTCTTCTGTACATTTCAGCCTAAAAGATACATATGATTAATTTATATATTTTAATACTTCATTGTTATTATTTACCACTAGATTGAACATTAGGAAACCCCTCTTGAACGACTATCGATTATTACTCAAAGACCAAGGCTTTGGACTTAATCGAACTATAGTAACGCCGATCACACTAAGATCTATAAAGAACTATCGCGATCCAATCTGTAAGATATTGTATTCTTACCTATGAATTACTTATCTATCAAGTGTTGTTCCTTTTATTTCTAATCTAGAATATAACTTCTTCCCAACTCCATTTCAAAATCTGGCAAGTTCTTGCCCATTCATACTTTTTATTTCTGGATGGCTCGTAGGATTCTCCAGAAGGTTCTTTCTCTTTCCTGATCTCCTCGCTTTCACTTTTGTGTTACTACTGTGTCCTTATTCTTTTGTTTCCTATTGGTCTCTATCATTTTGGTGACTAATATCTTATTGAGGTGCAGTGACCTTTTGGGCGCTTATGTTTGTCTAGAGGCGCACAGCCACGGTAACCTGATTCGAAAGGTGTAGCAACCTTCGACGTGCTAATCTTTATCTCGAGGCGCACAGCCACGGTAAACTTATTAAGGTAAGGTTTTTTTCTCCTAGTCTGCCTTTGGTTGAGCTCTCTAGTTAATTTTTACAATGCTTTGTGACCCCATATCCTGCGTCCAGGACATAGGATCGCATTTCCAAACAACGTGTGTACTATTTCTGAATATGAGGTATTACAAAATTAAAATATTTCAACAATCCGATGTAGTGTAACGGCTATCACATCACGTTCTCACCGTGGAGACCCGGGTTCGACTCCCGGCTTCGGAATCAACATTAAACGTTTGTAACGTCTGGAAAGGTGTTACAAGTTACCTTTTTCCATTCGCTCTCTTCTCTCTCAGAGATCTGGGGGCTAACATCTTTTTTAATACCAGCAACCTTAACACAACCACAAGAGTGGAAAAAAGACAAGACGGGACTTTTGATCAAAAAAATAAAACTGCGAATTGTTTTGCGTTGTGTTTTATGTGATGGATCCTCGCTTAAAGAAAATATATAGAAAGCTCAGGATATAGCTTGTAAAATCTCATATGAGGCTAACTAATACTTTACAAATGTAAGAGCAAAAATCCGTAAACAATTTAAAGTGTACTAATTGATTTCGAGACAATACCGTTTGATACGATCCGTTTCGTTATAGTTTAATTATCTACCAAGTTATATGCACTTTAGCCCTAATTGAACTATATCGAGACAGGCACAATCAAATGGTATTAGCTCAAGATTGATCAATTCAATATTTTTAACTTCATTTATAATAGCGATAAAATAATTAGGACTAGTTGCGCGTACCCTGGGAACGGGACAGAAGATGTTTGTGTTGATGTATTAGAAGCCTTTATATCCTTCTGATACTTATCCTGAGGGTGTACTCGGTGTCCATGTTTGCGCATTTTTCTCGCCGAACATTTCTCACATTGGAAGGTTGTTATACCAATTCAATTGAGGTTCGTAGATTTGATGTTTGGGATACACATATATTTTACCTACATGTTCAATTTCAGCAGTTTCTTCACCAACTGGTTAGATCCTTGTTGTAATCACAAATTGATTCCCTGAGACCCCCCCATGGTATAGCTGGTTACTCTCGTAGAAAATATCATTACAGAAATATGTCTATCTCACTTACGTACGTTCCAAAATATCCCATCAAAAGAAAACTTTATCGTTTATAACTTCCACATTACGGGTGATGTGACCTTCTTTATAGCAGACACTGGGATCAGTACAGCAGTCTAATAGAGATCTTAGCGTCCGTTTTGTTCAAATCTTCGTATATTTCCTTGATATCGCTTTGGTTGACGGAGGAGATGTCTGCCATCAAGTAAGCGATTTCCCCCCTCGAGTCAGAATATTGTTTTTCGATGTTGTGGTTGGACAAGATGTTGTTGACGACTTTCAAGACACCTGGGACGTTCTTGTGGATGTACAGGACACGCACAGTGTTTTCTTGGTCGTAGTCCAATGCCTTTAAACTGACTTCTGGGAAGTTGACAGCGCCGACCGTGTTACCCTCGTTAATGTACTTACTCAAAGCGTCGGAGACTTCGATCCCGATGGAGCTCTGTGCCTCCTCGGTGGACCCACCGATGTGTGGGGTCAGGATAACGTTTGTCAAGGAGACGAGGTCGTTGGTCCAGCTGTTCAACTCGTTGCTGAAGGACCCTGCGCCGTTTTTGGCTGGCTCGTTTGGATACACGTCCAAGGCGGCACCTGCGATCTTCTTAGCCTTCATGGCCGCGACAAGGGACGCAATGTCGACAACGGTACCTCTGGAGGCGTTAATGATGTAGGCACCGTCCTTCATGGACGCGAACTGTGGTGCTGAGATCATGTTTTTCGTCTCTGGAGTCTCTGGGACATGCAAGGAGACGAAGTCGGCCTTGTTGAGCAGTTCGTTCAACGTGGGGACCTGTTTTGCGGTCCCCAGGGCCATAATGGTGACGATATCGTAGTAGATAACGTGCAGCCCCATGGACTCCGCCAGGACGGACAATTGGGACCCGATGTGACCGTACCCTATGATCCCCAGCGTCTTGCCCCTTACTTCCCAGCATTTAGCGGAGACTTTGTTCCAAGTACCCGTGTGCAATTCAATGGATCTGTCGCCCAGTTGTCTTGCGAGACTGATAATTTCCGCGATGACCAATTCAGCGACGGATCTCGAGTTAGAGAATGGGGAGTTGAACACTGCGATCCCCCTGGAGGCAGCGTACTCTAAATCGACCTGGTTAGTCCCAATACAGAAGCACCCAATGACCTCCAAGTTCTTTGCATGTTTCAGGACGTTTGCTGTAAGTTTCGTCTTCGATCTGATCCCAATTGCATGAACGTCCTTGATTTTTTCTATCAGTTCCTCCTCTGGCAGGGCACCCTTGTGGAAGTCCACTTGGTAACCTTGATCCTTGAACGTAGCGATTGCAGTCTTGTTAACGTTCTCTAGGAGTAAAATCTTGATATCCCCAGTAGAGAAAGGTTTTAGGACCTTCTGCTGCTTTGAGACACTGAGTCTTCTTGGCAGAGTGTTCATGAACGACTGCGTTGGTGAAGTCGAGACTGCACCGGGGGAGGACCCCAGGTTAACACCGTGCTGGAACGCACCTTGCAGATTGTCAATATTTTGGTAACTCATACTTGTGTGTGGTGAGCGATTGGACGTGTCTACTTAGTTCTGCCGAGATACGAACAAGAAGAAGTGGTATCTGGGTACTGCTGGATCAGAAACCACACACCTATATATATATATATATATTCAAGCTCTACTGTCTCCTCTCAACAGACGGGCTATTACTCACACATTGGTGGCCCAACTGACGCCCGCTGTGACTCTGGCCCGCACGCAGAACGCACAGCACAGTGCACGCAAACACGACGCCACAGCACAGCACAGCACCATACAACGCTGTGCAACGCAGAAAAACGGTGGCAGCGAACGGGAAAAAGAGGAGAACCCGCACCGCCAGAAAACGGTGGAAATTGTACTGCGAGCCGGCCAGAGTCAAACGGCAGCCGAACCCTCCCCGTCTGTGGGAGACGAGTTAGGGCTTGCTGGGGGGGGAGACAGGACGAGACGAATACTCATAGTTAACAGGCCCCACAGCATGCAGCGAACTACGTCTGCAAAAAAGGGGACAAGCAGCGCGAGACGGGCCTAGTGTTTCTGCTCCGGCTGTTCCTCGCTTTATCTGTGGGGGGAGAGCAGTGGTGTATGTGTGCGGAGATGTATCTCCGGCGGCAGGGCGTGCAGCGGGAGATACATCTCCGGGGAGGCTGAGACACCCGCACACCGCGGCGAGAGCTGTTAAGTATGTGGGTGCACCGTTTGTATGTTTCTCTCTCTGACATCCTATACATGTTATATACATGTTATATATACACGCGTGGGTGTGAAGTGCTATGTACTTGTGCATGCGGAGTTCTCGGAGTGCTCGGAGTGCTCGGAGTCCGTTGGCCCCCCCGCGGCCGTCTTGATCTTGTAATTGCCGTGCTCGTCTTTGATGACGAGTCCGCCGCGTACCAAGCTTTCGAACATGTCTTGTGGGATCCAGCCTTGCGTCGCCGCGAACGGCGAAGAGATCAGTCTCTGGTGCAGTGCGTTGATATCCTTCGCGTGCTTGGCGGTTTGCTCCTCGGTGTACTCCAGTGGGTAACTCTCCTTGGGGACAAGACCGTTCTTGTATAGGTCCCCCCACACTTGTTTCAATTGGAGTAAGTTCTCGTCGACGATCAAGTACCCGTCATCTGTCTTCCTCTCTAGAGCAGCCACGTACGCGCTTCTCAGAAGTTTGATAGGTGGGGCCATCGAGATGATCAGGTCTGGGTGTCTCTCGTTCAAAGCGTTCTCCCACAGGTACTGGTTCCGCGTCCTCTTGTAGATGAACTGGCATTGAGCCTTTTCGTTATCGTTCATCTGGTCGAAATCAGGGATCTCTTTCTTGATATCGTAGATCTTGGGGCCCTCGTACTCGATAAACTTGGGCGAGTTCTGTAAGATAAATGGCTTCACACAACTCCCCTCAAAATCTAGAAGGTACAGTTTGGAACTCTTCTTGTCCACTATGACATTCAGGGGATCCAGATCGGGCAAGTACAATCTTGGGTTCATCATCTCTTGGAGGTTAGGGATCTTTGACGAAGCTATCGCCTTGTCACTAGAGTCGAAAAGACATGGTGCAATCTTGCTCAGATTCTCGAAAGTCGAGACTTGCTCCCTCAGAACACCTTTCTTGTCTGCCTCGGAGGATGAACCAGCATCGATAAGACTCAGTCTTCCTCTCGCGTTCGCAGCCTCTATGCCACCAAGATTCTTCACAATCGCAGTGACATCTGCACCATCCCAGGGCCCCAAAAATTGTCCTGGGGAAACATCCTTGTTAGCACGCAGACCCAACTTATGTTTCCAGAAACTTCTCTCCGTGATAGGGCCAATGCACCATCTCCCGTCAATCACGTCCATTCTCTTATCCTCAGGAACATCGTCTTTGAAATAAATAGACCCAGTGGCACCGAACTCACCGGAAATGACCTTTGAATGCAAATCGGCCATCTGGTTGACCACTTTCTGCAATGCCGCTGGCGGTTTCCCCTCGGACGCATCGTCTGCCAAGGGATCCCACGACTTCATCAGTAGATCACCTTCAATGAACTCCTGCAGCATGAAGGGCACACCCAGAGGGTTCTTATTGTCGGAACCGTAGACGTAAATCTTGGGAACACTGACGCCCAAGTTGTTCTGCAGGTAATCCTGCGTGGCCACCTCACTCTTCAACCTCGTAGAAATGGTTTCAATAGGGTCAATCGCGTAGGGGATCCGCAGAATAAGTGGGGTAGACTCCACATTGGTGCTCAATTTGTACACACGGTGATGCTTACCCTCGTGGATGCTTGAGATTGTCTTGATGACCACCTGCCTCTCATTAGCGTTCAACACGTCCAAGTTGGGGATGATCGTGTTATGTGGCAAACT
Source organism: Huiozyma naganishii CBS 8797 (assembly GCF_000348985.1). Lineage (NCBI taxonomy): Eukaryota > Fungi > Ascomycota > Saccharomycetes > Saccharomycetales > Saccharomycetaceae > Huiozyma > Huiozyma naganishii. Next base: position 311,308 of record NC_035933.1, on the reverse strand, counting down.
GACAGTACCGTTCCCCTCGTTTCTCACAGGAGCAGGTATGGCACTGGAGTCAGCCCCTGAGTCTACAGAGGCACTGTTCTTAGAAAGCGTGTACATCTCATTCAGCACAGCGTTGAGCCCCTCAATGGAAAACCTAGTTGTTCTCTTCCGCTTTTCCGCAGCATCGTTCTTCAACCAAGTACCCCATGTATACTGGAAGATGGTATCCCGGTTCTTATCATTGTCACTGTTCAGTTTCGTGAACTTCTTCTCCGGTTCACTCGAGATAAACCGTTTGTTCTGTACATTGCAACAGATGGAGGCAGTCTGCTTGCCAGCAAGTGCCACAAGGGGACGCCTCAAAAGAGTGCCACAACGTCTACCAACACCACGTAGAGATAACATTGTACTTGTGGCGAGTAGTCTCCCTTTCTTCGTCCTGTCCTCCTCAAGAAGAGGAAGACTCATCCTCTGTCTCAAAACCAATTTAATTGGCAACAGGTTGGAAAAGTACATAAATTATTCACTGAAGCAGAGTTTGACGAATACAACAGACAGACGGTTCTAGCGAAAACGATACATTGCAACAAGAATTTCCCCACAAGACTGTGCTGATTGCAAATATTAGCCCGTGTTATCTTTCTGTGAATATAGCGTTTGCTGCTAAGTACATGCATAATAGTCCCGTACAGGTGACTAAAAACAGAGAAAGAGCATGTTATCGAGAAGGCTATTGCCATTAGTGTATCGGAGCAGTGCCACTGCTACCGTCGGGAGACTGTTGCATACTGGGACCGTTACATTACAGAACAACTCGAGGATATTTTTCAACAGAGAGAGACTACTGCACGAAGCTGGGCAACCAATCCATGAGACAAGACCAAACTTGATTAAAAGTGGGGACCTCACTCTTGGGATAACCGCGATAGAGTACCACACACGCCGTGCCCAATTGATAAGTCAAGTACCAAAAGGTTCATGCATTATTATCCCGAGTGGCACGGTTAAATTTGCGTCAGGGGCAGTGTTCTACCCGTTCCAGCAGGATAACGACTTCTACTACTTGTCAGGTTGGAATGAGCCAAATTCATTGATTGTCCTGGAGAAGACTAGCGATTCTGAGTTTCAATTCACGATGTTTGTTCCGCCAAAGGACAATTTTGCAGAGAAATGGGAAGGGTTTAGAACCGGTGTAGATGGCGCCATGGAAATCTTCAATGTGGATAAAGCATTCAGTATCAACTCAGTGGACCATATGCTTCCAAAGATTCTGAAGAGATGCTCCAATATTTGGTTCGATGAACAGAATCCAAATTTGAATGCCAAGGTAAAGAAACTTATTGATGCCAATTGTAACCCTCTGAAAGTAGTCAAAAACCACAAACGGCTGCTGGCACAGCTGAGAAAGATTAAGTCGCCCGCGGAGTTGAATGTTATGAGAAGGGCTGGCCAGATTTCGGGAAGGTCGTACAACCAGGCATTTGCTAAGAGATTCCGTAACGAACGGTCTCTGGCCTCCTTCCTGGAATACAAGTTTATCAGTGGTGGGTGCGACAAGAACGCTTACATCCCTGTTGTTGCCACGGGGTCCAACGCATTGTGTATCCATTACACTAGAAACGACGACATAATGTACGAGGACGAAATGGTGCTTGTGGACGCAGCAGGGTCCCTTGGCGGTTACCGTTCCGATATATCTAGAACGTGGCCCGTTAGCGGGACATTTACACAGCCACAGCGAGACATGTACCAGGCGGTTTTGAATGTACAGAGAAGATGCATCGAACTGTGCAAGGAGTCGAACGGACTGTCTTTAAATGACATACACGAGAAAAGTATTGAGTACATGAAACAAGAGATCAGGAATCTGGGTATGTCCAACGCCAGCAATTGGGACGTTGAAAGGTTGTATCCACATTACATTGGTCACAATTTGGGACTGGATGTCCACGATGTCCCAGAGGTATCCCGGAGAGAACTGCTGAAGCAGGGCCAAGTAATCACCATTGAACCGGGACTGTACATCCCTGATGACGCAAGTTTTCCAGCTCATTTCAGAAACCTCGGTATAAGGATAGAAGATGATATCGCCGTGGGCAAAGAAACATACACCAACTTGACCGTAGAGGCTGTCAAGGAAATCGACGATCTGGAAAACATTATGTCCAACGGCAAAACGCTGACACCATTCGAGGACGACGTCGTGTCTCCCCTGGCTCTTGAATGAGTGTATTGCTGTACATTGTACTTGTACATATAAAACATGAAATATATTTATTTTGAAGATGTCTTTTCATTGAAGACAACGGCGAAGGACACAGATTCAACAACAGCTGGCCACGGTGTGTTGGGCTAGCGGTTCACATCTGGGTTATGTCAGAATCTGTGCGAATACGCCAGTTTGCGTACACAGTCCGTTTCTTATCTACCTCTCGACTGCTTCTCGGTTCACAGTTGAAGTTGAAATTGGACAAACTAAACCGATACAATCTGATTATTAACAAGACTCCTAAAGAGTTGAAACGGGTGGAGGAAAAGAAGAGAATCAAGCTGAAAAAGTTACAGAAGAAAGCCTACCCCAAGTACAAGGCTGAACAAGTGCTAAGAAATTTGCGAGAAACTGAGTTCAGCGAGCAAGATACGGGTAAAATTGAGTTTGGACCGACGACCAACAAAGACCTTAAATATTTATCACAAACCAGCGATAAGCGACTACTCTATGCCATTCTCGGTATCACTGGGGAACAACTGAGAGACTCAAAGCTAGTATACAATGACGTGAAAAAGTTTCTTCAACGGGACCAGATAGAAAAGGCCCTTTTTTTAACCAAGTTAGCTAAGGGGAAAGGTCTAGCTGCTATGAACCTGATCATGGAGCACTACTTGAAAAAAATGCATTCACCAAACTCAGCTTTGGAGCTGTACAATTGGAGGAAAAAGTCTAAAGTCCCTGTCAACGAGTACACACATACCATCTTATTTGACGGCATCGCCAAGCAGCCTGATCTTGTTTCTGCAAAAGTAGGTTTCAAAGTAAGCAAAATTGCCGAAAGGTTGATGGAAACAGGTTGCTTAAACCAGATCGAATTCAATGCCGCCTTGGGTGCCTTGTCGAATTGTGAAGATCCCAGTTTTGCACTAAAGCTGTTCAATTCAGCTCAGGGCAACCCTGAAGCAAAGCATTTAAGGAACAGTGCAATCACTTTCATGTGGTTGGCGCGGTGCTGTAATCAAATTAAGGATGACACACTGTTTGCTGATGTTGTAAAAAACATTGTACTGTCAGTTCCCAGACGATGTTGTGACGAGAGACTAATGATTGAAATTTGCAAAATATATTTGTCTCGAACCCAAAATAAGAACATACAACTTGAAGGTCTTGTTGGCTTTCACAAATATTTCGATATCCCAGCTGAGGTGACAGCACCCAATTTACCTACAGAGACCACTCTTCCCGGATTATCACACTGGGGACTCTCAACCAAATTCTCCACTACCAGCCAAGTGCTAGACATATATTTGAATGCTTGTTTTGATTTAGGGCTTTTGAAGCGCGGGATTAAGCTTGCGAATTATTTCATTCAGAAAAAGCCGGCAATAGTTGATATGAATATCTTCCACACCTACTTGAGATTCATAATAAGTGAACATCCAACCAACTGCATTAACGAGTGTCTTGAAGTTTACCAAAAAATGGACACCATGGGAAAGCGGTTCAGTTCAAAGCATACATTAGTTCTGCTGTATGAAGCATTTAAAAAACAGTCCAATAAACATAGTGTAAACAAAGATTCGGTAAAGGTGGATACCGTTATAACACAACTTATTGAATTTATTGAGTCAAAAGAAGCGATCATGATTTCAGATAAAGATACAAAAATAAAAGTTTATCCCAGAAAGACATGGAAATTTGTGTTCCATATTTTTAATAATCTCAATACTTGTGGTAAAGTGGGCATTGAGAAGGAAGAACTGCTACTTAAAAAGTTCATAGAATCGTTGAAATCCGGCCAGTTCGATATTGCAAATATACCGAAAGCGGAATATCCAACTGAAAAATATATCGAATTAGAAACTGTAAGATTAATCGGGGATATCATGGATAAGTTGGAACTGAGTGATATCAAGTTAAAGCTTGATGAGAAGCTGAAAGCTTCAGAACGAAAAGCGTTTCTACGCAGAAGACATCTTTTGCAGTTAAAATCTGCTCTGCTCAAACATATCTCCATATTTGAAGTAGCAAACACAGAATCAACGAAAATCCCTGCGATAGAATTGGACATGAAGCATGCTGCCGACATTGCGATTCAAGATTAGGAATTCATGTAAATACACATACTTTCTTTACATAGACAACGAATGTAAATAATATCATAGCATCACGGAATCTATAGTGTCCGTTGAGCGGGAAGACTATATTAAGACTATTATAATGGTAATAGTTCTCTGGTTCTCCTGTATATGAGTAGTACATAGTTGTATACAAGAGAGTGGCGTAAAAAGAAGAGGGTCGGGTGGAAACCCGGACACAGAAGTGGCCCAGAGGTCACTATGTACAGCGGGGATACCCTACTTACGATTAGTTGTCACGACAGGAACATTTTTTTACAAAAAAGGGAGTTCACAACACTTCACGTTTTAAATCTCAACATCTTTGTCCTTTACTCTTTCTTCCATTCTTTAGCTCCAACTCCCACAAATTTGATTCTCGGCTTATAGTCGTCCTGTTTCGGCGAGTCAAGTGCACTTTTTGCGTCTGATATAACACTTATTTGTCCTTTCTAGAAAGGTTTCAATTTCATTAATCTTAGTTTCAACACAGGGGGAAAAATTGCACAGCACAAGAATTCCAGAAAATTTGAAACTTCTGTTGAAGCAAGAACCAAGGAGTTATCCAACGCTAAAACAGCTATCTAGACTAATTCCTACGAATTGCAAAATGCTGAGAAAAAAGTAGTGAAAGCTGAACAAGCGATCACAAACCAGGCTAATGAACTAAAATCTGAAAGAGAAAAAGTAACGGACACTGCCACCGAAGTATTGAGAAAGAAAAATACTATCCAGGATCAGAGCAAAATGCTCAACGATATTCGGGCGGAATCGCTACAAGAAAAACGCAATTTTGAAACAGCACAAGCGCGTTACAGAGATGACCCCAACATGATGGGTGAGAGCATCTTCAAACAGCTCAAACATGAGACCCAGAATAGTTTGGGACCGCAAAGCGGAGAATTCTGTACTACCTCAATTGAGATCCGGAAGAATCTTACTGACACTGTTTTCTACCCAGACGATCCGAAGTTGGGAAATTGTACGAACAAAATTGTTCATTATTCCATTGTAGTCACTGATGACATGAGGATCTTTTTTTCATCTGCTGAAGGTTTGGATCAAAAATTGAGATGCATACAAGGAATGTTGTTGGCGAAACGTGTGAGATTCAAGGATTGGGGAGGTTTCTCGTCTGCATGCTGTATGGGAGACGCATCTCGAGTGTGTTTCTGCTCGAAAGGTAGGCTGCTATCGTTGAGCGAGGCGATCTACAAAATCTTTCGTTTTGTCCGATTTGATCATATCAAGTCGAACACAATGAGACAATTGTGCCGCATGAGGCCAAAGAATGGCGGTAACATTGTCGATTACACGGAAGAGGTCATTAATATCAGCTTGAACATCCGGGGAAAATCAACCTTTACCCAAATAAGGATGACAAGACAATCGTGGCAGAAGAACTACCAAATGCCAGACCATTGAGGGAACGTTACGTCCAGATTATGGATGATTTGATGTTATTCGTTGTCGATAAAATCCCTTTAGACGCTAAATCTGGAAAAATGACTCAAAAGTCAAATTTTTTTTTGGAGAATTTTTTGGCGATCGAAAACAGGCGTAATATAAAAAAGGGTTTCCCAACAGCATTTCTGTAGCAGATGCCCATGCAGCAAATGCTACCGTGCTACGACAAACAGAAACTTGTAACCTGGTTATTGTTTCGAATGCGCATGCCCTCAATGTAAACAAAAGAAAACAAGATATCAGAAGGATTCCCGGTTTAAGAACAATAGAACACAGCAAATGAAGGTCAACGAGTTAAGTATTTACGGAAACGAAGAACCCAAAACAAATGAACTGAAATCGGACAGTGAACCCTCTGAAGAAGAATCTGGTTACTCACTTCGCGATGAAGAGCACGAACAAAGGACTCAATGAATTCCGGGAGCGGAATATGACCGGGAAATGTTTCCAGAACAGGAAGCAGAATTCTACAATACACAAACCAAATAACATAAAGTCAGAGCACTTTTAGATACTGGAGTAGATAGTAATTTTACCTACACGGGAATGTGGAAAGACAAAACAGAAATTACTATAGGAGAGATTCATATTCAACTCAAGAAAAGACAATCATGTCGACCCATCACTATTTTTGCTGCCGTTGGGAAGTCACGTGTTGTAGATAGACATGTGGTCTGTTTTTCCTGAAACGAGACTCCTCATCGCTTTCCTAATGGTTTCCTCTTTTGCTCTTACATTGAGAGCATGGACATTCAAAAAATAATCTGGTTTCAATGTCTTGTTTGTCCTTACACGTTAACATCTGTTACATGGGCATCTGCTACAAAAGTACTGCTGTCGCGAATTCTACAGAGGAAAGATTTGATTTGTGTCCCACTTTTCCAAATTTTGCGTCTAAAGCGATTTCCTCTGCAACGTACAACATTAAATCCGCCATGTTTTGGACATAATATTCGTTCAACAGTGGCCGTGTCGTGGAACAACTTCCCGACGTAGTTGTCGAGGTTCGAGAATAGAGCCGGAGATGTTACCACCGCCTGTTTCTTTAACAATACGGCCACGTTCACTTTCTCGCTCATCAAGAAGGCAAAAAACAGCCTGAAACTGGTTAGTGTGTAGCACTCCGCCCCTTCTTTGAATACAACATTCCCGAACCTCAGTTTGCACTTTTGTACAAACACCAGTAACCACCGCAGGAGCAGGCCCTGTTTTGCAACATTTCCAGAACGAAGTCGTACGACCCGCGCTGCTCGAGTAACCCAGCGAACTCCTCGAACTTTTTATCCTGCGCCACGTACAGCACCAGTAGAATCTCCGCGGACAGCGTCAATAGCTCCCTCTTCAGTGGGTGACAGGGATCGGACTCGTGACGCAGGTCCCAGCACTCGCGGCACAGACGAGTCGACGGGTTGAACCGCCAACTCAGCACTGCTACGACGTTTAGGCCCAGTAACACGCCCTGCACCGCATGTTTGTATCCCGCACCAAGGACATGGTGTAGAAAGCCCCGACCCTGGAGCTTCTCTTCCAGCGGTCCGACCGTCGCGGGGTCCGTCTCTCCGCCGCTCTCTGACGCAGACACATCGGGAGTGCCTTCGGCGTCCATCCTGGCGCGGATCTCTCTGGTCCACTCATCGTCTGTGCCCTCGCCACAGCACCGCGCGTGAGAAGTGCCCTCCAGGCCGTAGTACCGGGCGATCTGTTCTGTGATGCACTCCCGGAAATTCAGTAGAGGGAAGTTCCTCCCGCGCGAGGTAGTTTCGAGAGGCACACCGCCAGTGCCGCTGTACAGCACCCGGATGTACCCGTGCCCGCGGATCCGCCCAACCATCTGCAGATAGTCCACAGCGTTCATCCGGAAATCGACGAGCCACACGAACCGCACTGACGGGCAGTCCAGCCCGTTCGATATCAGCTTTGTTCCGAGGATCACGCTCTGTAAAGAGGGGCCGTCCTCAAACATCCCAAATACCGTACGCCTGTGCTCCCCGCTTTCGGACGCTGACACCTGGACCACCCTCTCGTTTGAACGGAACCCCTGGTACGCCTTTGCCATCGTCTTCTTGTTTCCAAAGAAGAAGACGGCCTTGCCCTCTGCGACACCGGTCAGGAACGCATGGATCAACCGCCGAACATCGTCCACTATCATGCTCCGCTTGCGCCAGATGCAATCGACTCTCATCTGTATGTTCGGCACCTCCTTCACGGCGTTCATGAAGTACCGCTGACTGATTATGTAGTTGGGCAGCCTGCGGTCCTCTGCAATCGTCTGGAACAGACCGGCGTCCATTGTCGCGGACAGAAACAAGACCTTTTCCCAGTTCTCCCACCCAAGCGCCCGCACCTCGTTAAGCTGAGGGCGGTATGTCGAGTCGAAAAAGAGCGTGTGTGCCTCGTCAAACACCAAATAGCCTAGTTTCTTGGCACTTCCCGCGACGCTGTCCCAGTTTCGAAACAATGCAACCAGCTGTGGCTCCGCGAACGTTTCCCAGCACCCGACAAAGACGTCTGTGTCGCGGATATACTGGAGCGGTGCTGGTCTCAGCAGCTCTGTGGCCAGCGCCACCCGCAACCCGGTCTGTGCCACTTTCTTGGCTGTCGCGCGCTTCAGCGCCTCGTATGGAACACCTATAAAATGTAGATACTGGTTGGGTCTTTCCGCCGCCCGAAACATCATGAGCAGCAAAAAGGTCAGGGACTTTCCAAACGCAGTTGCAGCCTGCAGTCCCAGAGCGCGGTAGCGCGAAAACAGCACTTTTGTGGTGAACAGCAGCTGGTCGCGGTTGCGGAAGTCGAAGTCGGGGCAGTTCAGCAACCGCTTCCCCGCAGCAAACAGCTCCTCAACGCCGCAGACAGGGCCGGGCTGGTGTTCAATTCTGCGCCGCTTGGCCCGGGTGATGAAGTGGCTGCGGTACCGCTGTAGGCGTTCGGGGTCGACCGCGGCCATGAACCGCGCGCTCAGGTTGCGGACCTCGACAAATATGTCCTCCTGGGCGCCCGAGTTCACGTCCGAGTCGCGGTTGAACCCGTAGATGTTCAGGTGGGTAAGGACATTGTGGCCGAACCCCTTGGCGATCAGCTCCGTCTTGCTGACCTCGTGCACTGCGTTCTTCCACAGCGAGGCCAGCGCCTGTCGCATCAGCCGGATGGTCATGCCGTGCCGTGTCCCCTTCCGCGGGTGCCGCATTAGCTCGGTGTTGAACTGGTTGAGGCCCAGCAGTCTGTGGTGCTCGATGTCCACCCACAGAAACTCCTTCAGGACCGCCGCCCCAACCGTGGCAGCACGGCTGGACGCTGCCAGCAGTTGGATCCTCTCTGTCAGCCGCCTGGCATGGTTGGACACTGGGACGTTTTCGTCTTCGGAGTTGTCCACGCTGACCTCTAACACGTCCTGCTCATACACGGTGTCCTCTGCGTGCCTCAGGTACATGTCGCCTTTGAACTGCGCCAGCTCGTCTTTGAGCAGTTCAATGGTGAACGGCCGCAGGATGAGTATAAACCACAGGAGCTTTGCGGATGCTGCGGCGTCCAGGAAGGACAACCGGTGGCCGTACTGTTTGTTCTTGTTGTACGTTGTCAGAAAGTAGAGCATGCGCCCGCCGCCGTCCGCGTAGACGTTTCTTTCCGGGCCCG